>NW_015662588.1:138538-148538 GCF_001515625.1 Sinocyclocheilus rhinocerous
TTTTTTTTAAAAAGATCTCATTGATTTACAATTAAGAATATCATCCATTCTCTTTTTGGCCATATAAATATCAGCAACTGAACCTAATTGAATATTTTTGCCTCTGAATAGCTTCTTCTCTTTTTTTCCCCTACTAGAATATGAGTTCAACTTTGTTCTAAATCATACTATATGAGCCGTAAAAGACTGATGCATCTAAATAAATAAATAAATACAATTTTTATTAAAAATAAAAAAGTCCCCATTCAGATTGTGGTTCAGTATAGCGAGAATAACTTTGACATTAGTATGCATCTAAATAAATAAATAAATAATGATTTTTTCACCCTGACTGCTATTTCATATGTCAGGATATACAGGGTTAATAAATAAAGGGTTAATAAAGCTTATCTTGCGCTTAAAATATTGTAAAATGTAGGCTGCAATGTCAATTTGAGATATATATGTATATATATAAAAAAAGGGTTCTAGACCAAAACGGTCTTGATTAAAAATAGAAAAGAAAAATCCAGATCTCTGCAAAGGCTAATGTGAATCGTTCTTAACACAAGAATTGTGTGCCAAGATAGTCTATTCCTATGCTGCAATGGCACTCCTGAAAGTCTCTAAACTCCTGAATGTCTCTAAACATTATAAAGCAGGTCTTTGAGTTCTGAACGGGAGCAATGGGCATTTCCATTACAATTAGTTGATGTTTGGATAGCACACAAACGGCAATCTAAGGAAAAAGTGACTTCTTGCTCCATTATTACGGAGTTTGTTTGGTAAGAACGAGGCCTTGACGTGTGGGAATAAACACAGACTGAAGTGGGTCATGGTGTTGCAACCATTCATTCTAAAACTGCTGTGGCCAAACTGTTCGCATTCTCAAACCATGGTCATGTGACCATCACCATATCACAGAATGAAGCCACAAAGTGGTTTAAAGGGGTCTGTAAATAATTTTACTCTATGGATGTGTGAGTGTATGTCCATATTGATAGATTATTATTATTAGTGTATGAATTATTATTAGTGTCAAAAGACCACAACTTTCATGTAAGTGTTCCAACATGTACATTTTCTCAACAGAGACAAGATATTATGAGGGACAAAATAAAATGTATATAGTTTATTATTATTACTATTATTATTTTATTCAACATTTTTATAATAAGACAAACACAGTGTAAGAATTTCAGCTTCAATATATGCTTTATAGTCTGAGCTGAGGGGAAAAAATGCCGTATTTGGAGATCATCTGTGCAGTTTATTTGATATATTTTTATTAGAAAAAGCTGTTGCCAGATCAGTCCAAATCCCTGGAGCGCACTGGGGATCACCCTTTATTGGCACTTGACAGGTAATACGAGGAGAGAAAATACATGTCACAGTTGGAAGTGCAAATAAATGTCACTCATCTTTATTGCTTTCAGTCAGTCCAGAGATTTCCAATATTACATGTAAAGCAGGGCATTGGCTATTTATAGCAAGCTTTTTTTTTTTTCAGTACTCATGTCTGATGAGACACGACGAGGTTAAAGTCCTAACGGATGTTTTGAAAGGTGTTTGTGTTGACTGCCACTGTGTTTTCAAAAGGAAGAGAAGAGAAGAGAAGAGAAGAGAAAAGAAGAGAAGGGGGCAATGTTTTCCATAATTCATCAGAGTCATAATGGGCGCAGCCGCCTGAGACCATGCGAGAAACATGATCCTGGTCAACACAAAGCTGCCTTAGAAACCCTGCGCTGTCTCCAAGCAAAGCCCAGGGAATGGCAGATATGATTGCACCAGCGTCTATTGTTTGTGCCACTGTGCATGGGGCAATGTTTTCCATAATTCATCAGTCATAATGGGCGCAGCCGCCTGAGACCATGCGAGAAACATGATCCTGGTCAACACAAAGCACCCTTAGAAACCCTGCGCTGTCTCCAAGCAAAGCCCAGGGAATGGCAGATATGATTGCACCAGCGTCTATTGTTTGTGCCACTGTGCATACATGCATAGGAACAATTGAGGATACATATGTAGCAGAGTAATTTGTGGCCGACAGTTCGGTCTATGGTCAATTTACTATAAAATGTCTGGAAAATCTTTTTTGCTACCAGTTTAATTGACAAATAAAACGAGCACTGGGTTTGTACAGTAGTAAGTAGCAAGTGCTTGTTGTAGCTAGTTAAAGTATACAGGCAATTTTATGACTCCTCTTATATTTGAGTGTATTGTTTTAGACCAGCAAAGTACATACTTCATTTTCTATTTGACATTGAAAATGTTGTTTGATATAGAAATATCAATCAATACAGAAATGTTGCCTCAGGTTTTCAAATGAGCCTGGTTTGTTTATAGGAAATGGGCAAACCTCTTCAATTAATTTAACATTCTGTTTTCCATTTGTAAGATTATTTGTCTGGTCATTTAATTGTTTTGCTGTCATTTTTGTCCCTGTTTATATAAATGTTGAATTTAAATGCAATAGGCCTATGGCTGCTCTTTTTATTTAATAACCCCAGGGTACTCGATATTTTGACAACAGCATACCTAAAATCCATTCTCTATTCCGGTGCGTCCAACTACCAGTGATGCGTTTAAAATCCATGCGATGTAAGCAGCAATGTGTAGACTTTATAATCTAGAAAAAAAGCTGTAAGTGGGGTGGTACCTTTTCAAAAGGTACAAATATGCATCATTTAGGTACTAATATGTACCTTTAAGGTACTTACATGCACCCTTAAGGGTAAATAAGGTAAAAAGCTGTACCTTTTGAAAGGGTACTGCCCCTTTCAAAGTGACAGCTTTTGTAAATTTTTGTCCCGAGAGTGTAATAAATATTAGTGTGACGAGTGGGGCGGGGCTGAGAGCCGTGGGAACGGAGCGAGGCCGGTGGAGTAAATGATAATGTGCGACACCTGCGCAACTCACCGGTCTCGAGACCAACTTACCCTGCGTTCCATTCGGAAGGGCTCATCCCTTTGCCCTAATCCCTTCAAAGGGTTTACCCTCCGGAGTGAGAGCTTCGAAGTGTTGAAGGATATAGGGGACCAAACAACTGTTTCTTGAAGTGCCCTTCTGCGTCATCATCACATGCCCTCATGGAGGAGCCGTCATCATGCAAATAATCTGCACAAAGGATCATGGGTAGCCCGAAGTGTCCATCAGTTGTACCCTTCGAAATCCTTCATTCCGAAGGGCCCTTTGAAGTGGCCAGTTTCTCCTCCGTGGGACTCGAGACCAGTGAGTGGCGCAGGTGTCGCACATTATCATTTACTCCGTTCCCATGGCTTTCGGCCCCGTCCCACTCCTCACGATTAGTTATTCAACAAATGTATCCCTAAAGATTAACAGTTCAGTACATGTATGTTTTCCTACCAAGTGCCTCAAACGACTCTTGTAAGTATTTTCTTTAGTATTTAATTCCACTAACCTGCAGACTTTCAAATACAGTAATTAGTTCTTTGTCAAAAGTGCTCATTGGTGAAGCCCCTTACTGTCATCCAATCAGATCAGAGCTTGTCATGTTTGTATAAAATGTGCATAAGGCAGTCAATGAACAAACTGTGGCCTTTCTGAGACTGTGTAATAGCAGTTTTATGCTATAGTTATAATGGGAGAGAAATAACTGTTTGACTCATAAGCCACTAAAGCAGCTCCATTAATTGCAGACAGATTCTGGATAGACTTTGCCTAGTTTAGCAAGTGCGTCAAGCCACTGTGTGACTGTTTTCGCTCTAGGCCGCCTGCTGCTGTCAAGTATGTTTGGAGGTTGGTTAGAAGTTGTGGTAGCGGGCCGGGTGTGGACTATAATCTTTGGCAGCAGCTCAAGCCTCTGGAAATAGACAAGATGGAGAGTTGTTGACTTTCTTGTGGAAGCTTCTGGAAGCGGGAGGGAGTATTTTGAGCGGAATGCAGGGACTAGGGTCCGTCTCTTCCTTTCGATGATGTGGAGTTTAGCCACATGTGCTCTGAAAGGAACACATGGCAATCCTTAGGCCGTTCTGGCGGTGGGAAAAACAGGAACTGGGTGGAAAGGTGTTGTTTTGGGTATGGAGTGTAGTAATTCTCTATATTCTTTCTCTTTCCTTTTGTCTCAGTTTGTCTCTTCCTGTCTTCTGCAACTGCGGGGAGCTTTGGAGCTCTCTGATGTCGTGTCTGGGTTTTGTGTTCTCACACTCCTCGCTCTTGCACTGTAAATGGTTTTCCATGCTCGTATCACATCGTCAACATGATCCCCCACCGGACTGTGCATCCTACATTAAGGCCCTGATATACGCAACACTGCGCTCCGGTCAAGTCACGTCACGTTTATTTATATAGCACTTTATACAATAAATTGCTTTAAAACAAGCAGCTTTAGAATATTAAAAATGAAAAAAGTCTCAGTGTTGCTTTCAATTAAAATTACAACTTCAATTTCTACTATAAAGCAGCTTTCCTGTTTGTTCACATATTTACTCGCATCTGACTTTGATGGACTGAACAGAAGAAATGTACAGGCGAAGATATCCACATCAAGGATTGTGGAGCCACAGAGCCAAACCTACAGTATTACGTACCTATTATGGACCTATAACATAACTGCCATGGCTCAAAGGTAGTTCAAATGTATTTACCTGCCGAAGCAAAGTTTTCCGGAAAGTTTGCAAGTGGGTTCAAACTACCAAAATGAATGGCAAACAAACTTAATTTTGGCATGAGTTTGTTTGAAATTACATCACACACTTTCGTTCTTTGATTTCACTTTAAGTATATTGGAGCCTTTACATATCAAAGAAGATGAGCCCCAGAGCACACCTAACTATTAAGTATTTGCCATAGACCAATGGTAGTTTGAAGGTGTTTACCAGCTGGAGCAAACTTTTCTAAAGTCCGCTTTATCAAGCTGTTTGAACTCCAGAAACAAACTATAATGCAGGGGCCTCCGACCCTGCTTGTGGAGAGCTGCTGTCCTGCAGATTTCAGCACCAACCTCAATTAAACACACCTGAACCAATGTAATCAAGGTCTTCAGACTCACTAGAAGCTTACAGGCAGGTGTGTTGGAGCAGTGTTGGAACTAAAGTCTACATGATGGTAGCTCTCCAGGAGCAGGGTTGGAAATCCCTGCTCAAAACCACATGTGTCAAATTCCAGTCGTGGAAGGCCACTGTCATGCAGAGTTTATCTCCAACCAGCTCCAACACACTTGCCTGGAAGCTTCTAGGGAGTCTGAAAACCTTGATTACATTAGTTAAGGTGTGTTTAATTAGGGTAACACTACAGGACAGCGGCCCTCCAGGAACTGAATTCGACACCCCTGCTCTAAACGAACTTGCTTGAAGTTTATTTTGTTCAAAACTACGTCATATCAGTTTCTTTTTTTGGAAAATCCCTCCAAATTCCACCTTGTACTTGGATGTGAGACCAGCATACCATTCTGGTTGAACCTTAAACCTAGTTTTACTTATTTACAGGATTCTTTACACATGAATGCTCTTTTCAGTGTGCTATTATATCAGCCATGATTCCATGTTCTGTAGTGAAAAAATCCAACTGACTTTCTCCAGTGTCAGTGTTGCACACCCACATTGACACAAGACGAGGGGTCTTCAGCAAGAGTCTGGTTTGGTATGCTGGTTGTGATGGCTTCTGGCTCACTGAGTTGTATGACATGCGTTGAATGGCACATTATAAAGTATTCAGGAGATCTTCTTCACTGATAAGTCCCTATGCATTTGACTGACATTATCAAGCCTACGTCCCACACTCCTTTGACCGGGTGGCTACTACATACCAGACTTCTTTGTATGGGGCGGCTATATCTTTTTTCATCCTTGTTGTTCTGTCATCCCTTATATGTAACACTGCACCTTTGTCATGCTATTGACTGTGCCCAGCTTTCTCATTTAAAACTCGATCCAAGTTGGCTTGTTCAGGTAGCTAATCTTCTCATGCCAGGTAGTTGCTCGGTGCCAAGTGGGATTTCGCTCTTCAATGATTGGCAGACGACGGCTGTAATGCAGAAGTGCTCGCGTATCACACCCGACTGGCTCTCAGGCTTATATCACATCACGGTCACAGCTGTCAGCTCGAAATGAAAGGCAACCAACCAAATCCACCACACCAGCTCTCATGCTAATTAGCACAAATAGGTTCTGAGCGACACTGTGTCGAAATCCCCCTGCAAGATCTTCATCAGAGAGCAGCTCCTTTGCGTCTTCTGCTGCTCTACATGCCTTGTGTTTAAAAGGTGTTGGATGTAAATTATTTTTATTGGTTTAACATCGCCATATGGTTTTAAAAATGCACCAGGCCACAATCTAAAGTCCTTAAAGGGATCACAGAATTTTTAATCATTTTATTTATCTTAAGGGGCCAATGCTAATGTTTGTCAAAGTTTTGTTGCAGTGATAATGTAATATTACATGACCATTTCCACCCTCTTGTTGACCCTTAGGCTGTTTTTTGCTAATGTACCAATAAAGTCTCAAAGTAAAACTTTGTCTTTGAATGTAAAATGAGATGCAAAGTTTTACTCATGGGCTATGAGTTATCTGTTGGATTCACTCAAGTTTGTAGAAAACCGTTCTTCAATATCAGCCTCTTTGCTAAGCCTGAACACACTGTGACACAAAACAAAACACATTTTGAAGCACAGTTAAAGATTCAATTGACCCCTAGGGTTGGATACCGAAACCCGGTACCAATATGGCACCGGTACCTATGTAACCGCTATGTACTAGAACCGAATCCGAACGTAGATTTCGGTGCCTCATTTCGGTGCCATGCCTGAGCGATCGATTGAAATATTTGTCCTCTGGTTCTCCGAAACGGATGTAAGAAGCATCATCACCGGCACCGCATGTGAAAAATAATTTCCCGACTTAGAAAATGCACGTGAACTCAAGTCGAAAATCTCTAATAATACAAATCCAACAAATCTTTGTAGTAACGAGAGTGTCCATGTTGTTTTCACATTCCGACTTAAGCACAACTCGGGAAATGAGAGCATCCGAGGAGCGCGTGAATGCAGTAATTACACTTGCTCTGATGGCAGCAGGTAGCCTTCCGTTAACTAAGCTAAACATGCTTAAATTAAAATGCCTAAAGCTAAACTTCCCTTGTATTCACATTTCTAAACCTGTTGTCCAACAAAAGAGAAAATTATAACCTTTTTACTCCACAACACCAGTCAAATGCTTCCTTTTGTGATCTGATGTGGCTTCTTGTCACAGAATGAGGCAGAAAATACTTTAAATACTTAAAAAAAAAATACATCGATTAGCAATGGATTATAAATATACTTAATTATGAAAATACCAGAGATGCAACCCAAACGATACCCAACCCTATTGACCCCCAAATTAAAATTCTGTCTTCATTTACTCACTCTATGTCATTTAAACATGTATGACTTTCTTTCTTCTGTGGAACATAAGAAGATCATTTGAAAGTCACTGGGGTCCATACAACATTGGACCCCTTTGATATTCATCGTATGGACTAAAAAAGTTTAGTTTTCAAAATAACTTGTTTTGTGTTCCTCAGAAGAAAGTCACTCATACAGGTCTGGAACAACAAGAGTGTAAGTAAATGATGACAGAATCTTCGTTTCTGGACAAAATCAGTCAAATGTTTAATGGCAAAGGTAACGGCAAAACATAACTTTGGCAAAGCTTACCTATATTTGTTATTGTTAGTTATATACTTACTGGAATAAGATCTACTACTTCTCATGTTTATGAATAATAGTATCTATCCTACTGCCTCCTTATTACTTCAACATGACTGACTGAGCGACCCAAGTTTATGAACACTGAATAGGCATTGTTGGCATAAATGTGGGCTGCCGTGTGCATTAATCTGACATTAAAAAGTCCAAAAAAAAAAAAAAAAAAATCGTACCTAACCATTTTTTCGAGCATCATTCATTTCAATAAATTATTGTTTTGGACATAAGAGAAGTTTCTGGTTATGTAACTTGTGTTATGTTTACAAATTGTTTTGAACTTTTTAATTTCAAAAGTTTGATATCCTAAAACAACACAAACAACATAAAACCTCTAAATCCGCTCAAAAGTCTTATGGCAGCTCTCGACACATCAGAGCTACGAAAATTAAAAGCTCTTCTCTGCAACAACAGGAAATCTTCAAAATGCAGCTGGCAGAAGCAAAGAACACCCCCGCCCCACCTTGACGTGCAACACTTGCACAAATAAGAGAGGAGATCCCTGGTGGGTACACCTGCAAAAGTGCCACCATCAGGAACCCTTGCAGATGGCTCTTCATTAACATGATGACCAGCAATCTTAGTAGCTCATCTCAAAGTTGGATTCTCCATGTTTGTTCATGAGCCAAAAATCTAAGGATGCTGTGGTTCTAATGAGCTGCTGTAATGCGGTGAAAGTTGTTAACAACAGGAAAAGAGAAATATTACATTAGCAGAGTGTAGTGGATATGTATAGATGGGTTATAAATGAAGCTAATCGATGTTTCTTTCTTTCATTGTTTTGTCCAGTTTCCTGAATGTGGCTTTTATGGGATCTATGACAAGATCCTCCTCTTCAAGCATGACACCAACAGCAGTAACATCCTGCAGCTGGTCAAGGCTGTGTCGGACATCCAGGAAGGGGACCTGGTGGAAGTTGTTTTGTCAGGTAAGTCGATTAGTATAACTCAAAAGACGTTGAAACTCTCAGCAACAAAGCTAGAAGTCATTCATTATTAAGATATGATGATTTCTGCTGACATGAATGACAGCGACCACTGGCCTGTGGAGAACTTTTCTTTTTTTTTCATTCTCCCCCCTCATTTCACATTCCAGCAATTTGAATAAATCTCTTTGTATACAATGTAATCATACATTGTAGCACATGTTGCACAGTCTTTAGAATGTAAAGAGTATTTAATAATAACAATAATTGAATTGAATTTCAATTGAATTTAATTTGCTGAAATAAGACTGAAATAAAATAAAATATATATCTTAGATGAAAAATTAGAAATGCCTTGGCAACAAGATGAAATAAAATAAGTTTGGGATGAAGTACCAACATGACTGACCAAAACTGAAATAAATATAAATCAAAGCTAAATTAAATATGAATATAAAAAATTATATTAAAAAATATGTTACAATATTTTAAAATGACAAAAGCACAAAATAAAATGACTAAAACTTTAACTAAAATTAAAATAAACTGAAAATAGAAAGATATTTCAAAATATTAATAAATGCTATAATAGGATATAAATAATACTAAAACATCGTTGTAATAATGAGAATTAGTAAATGCATCTGGGGATAATGTTAATTTCCAAAAAAAATGTGTCCATATTTAATTTATGCTGAATACAGCATTTGTATTTTTATTTTAAAATGAAATTTGACCAGATTCAGATTCTTTTTTTTTTTACCCATAGAGTATTTTACACAGGGATTTTCAAGAAAGCGCTGGGACATAAATCTACAGGGTTTGCATTCTTGTATCAATGAAGTACTGAAGTGATATGAATCAACAGTACAGTATATGACACAAAGTAATTTCCTGGAGGTTGACACACTTTTTTTTATATAATGTTAAAATGGCTATAATGTCAATAACCAAAATCTGAACAATAGCTTTTAACAAGAAGTCACATCACTGAACTGAAAGGATGTGACCTAGATCATATCAACGTCCCTTTCGGTTCATTTGATCTAATAGAGAAACTGACAAAGCTCCAGTTGTTTGTGTGTGTGAGAGCCAAAGTGAAAGATCAAATGTGATCAGCACAGAAGTGTTTTGAGAGCATGTTGAGATTTGATAGAGATGGGAGATACTATATCTCAGACTCCAGCACACACTGCTTCAAATGCTGCAAATCAATATTTTCAGATCAAGATCCAAATATTTTAAAGACTGTACAGTAAAAGTTTACAGTAAAAGTGATCAAAGCCATTCAAGCCTTAAAGGGGTCATATGATGCGATTTCAAGTTTTCCTTTCTCTTTGGAGTGTTACAAGCTCTTGGTGCATAAAGAAGATCTGTAAAGTTGCAAAGACTAA
>NW_015662588.1:150049-157663 GCF_001515625.1 Sinocyclocheilus rhinocerous
ATTATATATATATATATATATATATATATATATATATATGAACTAACAATGAAAAATACTTGTAAAGCATTTATTCATATCAGTTCATATTAATTGCTACATTTACTAATACATTATTACAATCAAATGCTTTAAGTTTAATTAATGGAACTGAGCTAACATTGAAAGGTTGTATTTTTATTTATTACCATTAACAACGATTACTAAATACTGTAACAAATGTTTTGCTCATATTTCGTTAATATTAGATAATGCATTCATTAATGTTAACTAATGAAACTCATTATAAAGCATTACCATCAAATTTTAATTAACTACCTTTTGTAATAATATACATAGATTTTTCAATTAACTTTTACATAATGGAATATTTATGTTTAATTCAATAATGTCATGCCATGTAAACATCATGTCGGATCTTTCTCCAGCCCCGCACCCCCAGTGAGGCCAGGCGCTTTTACACCGGGCGGCCCGTCCACCTGGACAAGATCCTCATGACTAAAGTGAAGGTCCCGCACACATTCGCCGTTCACTCGTACACGCGTCCCACCGTGTGTCAGTACTGCAAGAGACTGCTGAGAGGACTCTTCCGCCAGGGACTCCAGTGCAAAGGTCGGGCAATCCTGCTCAATAATCCATCCTGATTTACAAATTGGTACTAAAAACAACTAGGAAAGGGATTTGTTCATGTTGTATTAGTGAATTCCTCATTTACCTGTATAATGACATATAGAAGAATGTAATGACATATATTACTATAATATATGTCATTACATTCTTATATTAATGACACTTTTTAAAACATATAAACATAAAACAGATTTTAAATCATAATAATATTTCACAATATTACTGTTTTTACTCTATTTTGATCAAATAAATGCAGCTTTGATGAGCATAAGAGACTTTTAAGAGCATAAAATACAAAAGAGACTTTCAAAAACATTAAAACAAAATCTTACCGACCGCACGATTTTGAACAGTAGTGTAGTTTGTAATACAGAAACTCATTCTAGCAACAGGACAAACATTAATAATGCAATATTAATTTGAAATTATTTTAAATCCACAGCACAAGTAACTTTTTGTATAGACATTAGCTAACTTATTTATAAGTATTCTACATATTAATTTAACTTGTTAGCTTTCCACTGTTGCGACCTATGGGATGCCAATCCTGCCATAATTAGAAATAAATAAATAAATGTATAAATAAATAAAAGAAAAAATGTGGAAAAAAAATATAAAACATACATAAATAAGGAAATAAAATTATAAATAATTATTTATAATTTTATTTCCTTATTTATGTATGTTTTATATTTTTTTTCCACATTTTTTCTTTTATTTATTTATACATTTATTTATTTCCACTTTTATTTATTTTCACATTTATGTATTTATTTACGTATTTCTTTCTTTCTTTCTTTATTTCCACATTTATTTATTTCTACATTTATTTCTTTTTACATTTATATATTTTCGCATTTATTTATTTCTACATTTCTTTGTCCGTAGGGTAATGAGAAGGGCGTGTTTTACCTCAGGAATAGCAATCGAGCCAGAGTAGGCGAGGGGTAAGCTTTGAGGCCACAGTGACACCTTGTGGTGCCCAAACGAAGTACAAGAAGTGTAGCCTACATGGCCTGTTAATAGCATGGGATGAATGATTTAGATGGGCAATATGGCGAAAATCTTATTTTAATTTCAAGTGGTGGGTTGTTTAGGCTGGGAAGCGTGCAATCTGTGATCGCGTGAATTTGCTGAAGCTCCCGAAAGCGTGCTTTCTTATGCGCGCGTTTTTTTAGGTTTCACTTTCAACGCATACAAACCATGTTTCAAAGATTCGGGATAGAAGGAGGCATCAGTTACTGTAGAAGATTTGTCGCCTCGCGCCACTTCCCATAATGGGTTCTCTTGGTGTAGACACGACTTTAGATACGGATTAATTGGCTGATTAATCACACGTCTTGGGCTGGAAATATCCAGAATTAGATCAAACAAAAGGTGTCCATGGGAATGGAGCTATAGTGAAACACACACATGCATTATAGCCTCCTTCTATCCCGAATCTTTGAAACATGCGTTGTATGCGTTGAAAGTGAAACCTAAAAAAACAGCATGCATAAGAAAGCGATCGCAGGCTTTCGCGAGCTTCAGCAAATGGACTCGATCACAGATTGCACGCTTTCCAGTCGAAACAAACCCCCACTTGAAATTGAAATAATAACCTAAATAGTCCTGTGATATAAGATTTTGGCCATATTGCCCATCTAAATCATACATCCCACACTATCAACAGGCACGTCATGTAGGCTTACACTTCTTGTACTTTGCTTGGGCACCACAAGGTGTCACTGTGGCCTCAAAGCTTACCCCTCGCCTACTCTGGCTCGATTGCTATTCCTGAGGTAAAACACCCCCCTTCTTATTACCCTACGGACAAAGAAATGTAGAAATAAATACATGTGAAAATAAACAAATGTAAAAATAAATAAATGTGTAAATAAAGAAATAAAGAAATACGTAAATAAATACATAAATGTGAAAATAAATAAATAAATAAATGTGTAAATAAATAAATAAATACATAAATGTGGGGAAAAAAATACATAAATAAGGAAATAAAATTATAAATAATTATTTATTTTTGCTTTTTTACTTTTCTATGTATATTTATTTATTTATATTTGCTTTTTTACATTTCTTTGTGCATTTATTTATTTATTTCTAATTAAGTCAGCTTTGGCATTCCATAACGACCGTGGTACACTGCGTGTTTTTGAGGGTTAACTTTGTGACATACAACAACTCAATAAAAAAAAAAAAAAATAAACGTCACATATCTTTGGAAAGCACAGATTCGTTTGATTCGAATGATGCAAACCATTAAGAAACCATTAATTAAGATTCAATCAGCACAACAGGTACAATCAGGCTTCATGCTGTGATCCCATTGTGTTTTCCAGCTAATAGCTCCCAGCTATAGTCATCTGCAGGGATCTGTTAAAAAAAAAAAAAAAAACGTAGGCGGAATGTTAAATACATAAATGTGGGGAAAAAAATACATAAATAAGGAAATAAAATTATAAATAATTATTTATTTTTGCTTTTTTACTTTTCTATGTATATTTATTTATTTATATTTGCTTTTTTACATTTCTTTGTGCATTTATTTATTTATTTCTAATTAAGTCAGCTTTGGCATTCCATAACGACCGTGGTACACTGCGTGTTTTTGAGGGTTAACTTTGTGACATACAACAACTCAATAAAAAAAAAAAAAAATAAACGTCACATATCTTTGGAAAGCACAGATTCGTTTGATTCGAATGATGCAAACCATTAAGAAACCATTAATTAAGATTCAATCAGCACAACAGGTACAATCAGGCTTCATGCTGTGATCCCATTGTGTTTTCCAGCTAATAGCTCCCAGCTATAGTCATCTGCAGGGATCTGTTAAAAAAAAAAAAAAAAACGTAGGCGGAATGTTTTTTTTTTTTTTTTTCCTTTTTCAGTGTGTTCAACGTTCTATCACTCAATACCAGTAAGACTTACAGTTTCTGTCTAGGAACAAACCTCAGAGTGTCACCTTTCAAAAGAGACCAAAACCATGCATATACTCCAGATGGTTCAAGAACAGCATGCAATTACTTTGGGTATGCCTTTTTAGGCGTTTTAGGCAAATTTTACAGGAATGCTAAGGGGTTAATTTAAAAGATGTGTATTGTATATTAATTTAATCAAAACCTATATTGCTAATATTTATATTTGATATAATTATTAATATTTGATTTTATGACTCTTTTTTTCTCTCTCTTCTTTTTAAAGACTGCAAGTTCAACTGCCACAAGCGATGTGCATACAAGGTCCCAAATGACTGCTTAGGGGAGACTCTTGGTAATGAGTGTGAGAGAAACCGTGTTGACATGATGGACATTATTAACGCATTTGAAATATTTGCTCTGTTTCTTCTGCTTCTGCAAGCATGTAATTATTGTTTGTCACTTCATGCTGTGTTTGCGTGTTAATTTTTTTACCTCTTTCCCATCTGTCTCTGTCTCAGACATATTAAGTCCAAGCACAGACATGGAGGTGCCGATGGACTTTAGTAATGAGTATTCTGACACTGATAAGTCATCTCTGATGGACGACTCAGACGAGGCCTGCAGTATCCCTGGGTCTTTCTCCCCAGACAACAACCAGGATGGAGCCAGTGGAGACCAGAGGTAGTTAGACAGGTTTTAGACATACAGACAAAATTAAGGCCTAGTCACAGTAAACACAAAATTGGAAAGACAAATAATATAGTTTTATGCAACTCAGGCCCATTGGAAATACGAGACTGCATACATTTATGCAAAAATGTACCTATATACGTATACATTTCACTAGAGTTTTCAGCTGAAATGAACACTAGCGACAATAAAACAGCAACAACTTTTGTTCCTTTTCGCACAAATTATGATTACGGGGCAGATTGAATAAAGGCTTATTTTTACATGGTTCCTTGAACATCACTGTTATGACCTCAAAACACGTTTACCATAGTTTGTCACTTATAATATAATACATTGTATTGTTTGCATTACATAACCAGCTCCATATGTATGGCTTTTCTGACATAGTAAACTTGCTCGATAGCTCACCCGGTAGAGCGTTGCATTTGCGATACAGAGCGCTCTGACACTCCACAAAAGAGCTCAAAGCTTTGCATAAGGAAGCTAAAATGGCACGGTTGCTTCAGCAAATGTGTTTTTATTTCACATTTTCTCACGTTTTGTTTTGTTTAGTGTAGGTGGTATGCTATTTCTGAAATGCCGTGATATGTACAATAAACATCTAATAACTGAGAAAAGAGAAAACTGAGAAAATTACACACCATATTTGCTTTGAAACTACCATGAAAGCGCACTATCATTTTGCAACTATATTGTACCCACAAACATGTTATTTTTATGACACTGTGCTGCTTATAAACCCGCATCTGCAGTGGAGAAAAAGTGATATCATTGATAAACGCCTCTTGTGGATGTGACATCTGAAAAGTGCAGTGAAATATGTATACCTGGACTAATGTATTTCAGGTTTTGCAGAAATGTAGGTAGAGTTATGCATTTCCAATGAGCATGGGATGGTTTTATGGCTTATACAAATCGTATACACCAACATTAGAAGGTGTACAAGCCCTTCACATCAAGTGTGAAAATTCGATTTGCAACTATGCATTCTCATAGTGTAGCTCAGTTTCCCTCAGTGAAAAAACTAAACGACCAATAAGATATTAGCTTTTCGCAAACGATTCACTTGCAATTCATGTTGTTTTGGTATGTCTCTCTTTGTATGAATAGCTTTTATTCAGCACGCAGTTGCCTGCGTACCTCTATGTCTGCTCACACTTGGGTTGTCTTATATGATCTCATGATTTATGATTTGTGTGCTGTGATGTTTCCGCAGTGCTAATATTCCTCTGATGAGAGTAGTGCAGTCGATCAGGCAGACCACACGTCGCTCTAGCACAGCCATCAAGGAAGGCTGGATGGTGCACTACAGCAACAAGGACACACTGGTACTTCCTCTGACTGCTGGCTGACCTGAAAGGGATAATTCACCCAAAAATGAATATTCTAACCTCATTTGCTCACTCTTTTTGCCAGTGTGATAAGTCATTTATCTATTTACATTTTTTACGTTATAAATTGCTAATTTATTACCTAATTACTTCAAATGACACTCATAGTCTATGCATATCTATTATTGACTCTTGCAACCAACACGTTGACAATGATCTAATTTTAATACGTTTAAAGGTGGGGTAAGCGATTTCTGGTAGCCAATGTTGACATTTCAAATCACCAAAACAAACACGGCCCCACCCCAAAAAGGTCTCGCCCCTATTTTGATAGCTCCGCCCCACACATACGTACGCAACCCAGGCAACGATTAATTCTGTGAAACAAAGCAAAACCAAAGTTACACTGTGTCTACACCGGACGCGAGAGGCGCGACAAAATACTATAGAACTCATTATAATCAGTGATGCTGTCTACAATGGATGCGGCGCGGCACGACAAATCCCCGACAGAAAACTGCTGCTGCGTTCTATTTATGAGGTATTGACACAAACTTCAAATGATTTTCAACGGTCGCTTTGTCGCGTCCAGTGTACTAGACAGACTTTAGCTGTTGCGGCGCAGACACGGTGTTACTCACCTATCGAGAAGAAACAAAGCAACCTCGGCGTCCGATCGCAGGCCTCCGCTCCTTGAGTTCTCTCCAGCGCTGGAAAGCTGATCCGATATTTACACTGGAGAAAAAGTGATATCATTGATAAACGCCTCTTGTGGATGTGACATCTGAAAAGTGCAGTGAAATATGTATACCTGGACTAATGTATTTCAGGTTTTGCAGAAATGTAGGTAGAGTTATGCATTTCCAATGAGCATGGGATGGTTTTATGGCTTATACAAATCGTATACACCAACATTAGAAGGTGTACAAGCCCTTCACATCAAGTGTGAAAATTCGATTTGCAACTATGCATTCTCATAGTGTAGCTCAGTTTCCCTCAGTGAAAAAACTAAACGACCAATAAGATATTAGCTTTTCGCAAACGATTCACTTGCAATTCATGTTGTTTTGGTATGTCTCTCTTTGTATGAATAGCTTTTATTCAGCACGCAGTTGCCTGCGTACCTCTATGTCTGCTCACACTTGGGTTGTCTTATATGATCTCATGATTTATGATTTGTGTGCTGTGATGTTTCCGCAGTGCTAATATTCCTCTGATGAGAGTAGTGCAGTCGATCAGGCAGACCACACGTCGCTCTAGCACAGCCATCAAGGAAGGCTGGATGGTGCACTACAGCAACAAGGACACACTGGTACTTCCTCTGACTGCTGGCTGACCTGAAAGGGATAATTCACCCAAAAATGAATATTCTAACCTCATTTGCTCACTCTTTTTGCCAGTGTGATAAGTCATTTATCTATTTACATTTTTTACGTTATAAATTGCTAATTTATTACCTAATTACTTCAAATGACACTCATAGTCTATGCATATCTATTATTGACTCTTGCAACCAACACGTTGACAATGATCTAATTTTAATACGTTTAAAGGTGGGGTAAGCGATTTCTGGTAGCCAATGTTGACATTTCAAATCACCAAAACAAACACGGCCCCACCCCAAAAAGGTCTCGCCCCTATTTTGATAGCTCCGCCCCACATATACGTACGCAACCCAGGCAACGATTAATTCTGTGAAACAAAGCAAAACCAAAGTTACACTGTGTCTACACCGGACGCGAGAGGCGCGACAAAATACTATAGAACTCATTATAATCAGTGATGCTGTCTACAATGGATGCGGCGCGGCACGACAAATCCCCGACAGAAAACTGCTGCTGCGTTCTATTTATGAGGTATTGACACAAACTTCAAATGATTTTCAACGGTCGCTTTGTTGCGTCCAGTGTAGACAGCTAAAAAGAAGAAACAAAGCAACCTCGGCGTCCGACCGCAGGCCTTCCCACTCCTTGAGTTCTGTCCAGCGCTGGAAAGCTGATCCGATATTTACACGGGTCCTACTTCTTGCCTTATTGCCT
>NW_015662588.1:157937-184582 GCF_001515625.1 Sinocyclocheilus rhinocerous
ATTTTGTTCCGCAGTCGTTTTCCTCTTTTGTTTTTTATCCGCCATCTCTATGTTTCTGTCGCTCGGCTCGGTTAATGTGAGCACTAAACGCTCTCTCCTCCACATCATGAGTAGACACGCCCCTTACTGCTGATTGGCTACAAGTTTGTTTTGGTACTCGGCCCGACTCCGTTTTCTAAAGCGTTTTTGAAAAAATGCATACCCCACCTTTAATTATGCATTTATTGATTTATTTAAATATTTATATATTTATTTAATGGTTTAATTTTCAGTAATTTGGCCCTCCATAATAGTCCTGCATAGTAATATAGTGCGCTAGTCGTATGGACCATTCATTCATTCATTCATTCATTCAACAAAACAAAAAAAAAATAATTCATTTAGTTGAGTCTTCTACAGGTTTTGAACTATAGAAAGATGAGTAAATGAAGACATTTTTGCATGAACTATTCCTTTAACAAAGCCAGAGTATTCTGTCTAGTCTATACACTATCCTTGCCTCACTTCCAAACACCCTATTGATATTTCTGTATTTGTGTTCTGAATCAATCTGCACACTTGCACTATAATATTAGCAAATCTTCAGCTTTTAAATCACAGGCTATTCTGAGCGTCCCCTGCAGGAGTGGATATTGATTTGTAGGAATGAATAGCAGTAAATGTCACTCATATTGCTTCTAGACAAGTATTTTCACAAAGAATCGGGAAAAATTGGTTGAGGCTTTTTCTCAACATAGATATATTGACCTGTTCTCGGCCTCCTGTAAAACGTCTGCATTTCTGTGTAGCATTTTACTCCTCTTTAGCCTTTTCTTTCTAACTTTCCTCCTGGTTTTTCTCTTGCGTCCTCCTCTTCTCTTCAGCTCTGTTTACCCTTCGCTTTCTTCCTCCTGTCTGCTGGGGTGAAGCTGACCCCAGCACCAACTCCTTGTTGACTTATGACCTCTGACCTGTCACCCCACCCTCCAACAGAGGAAGAAACACTACTGGCGCCTGGACTGCAAATGCATCATCCTGTTTCAAAACGACACCACCAACAAATACTACAAGGTAGAATCTCCCTTTCTTTTATTGTTTAATGACTGTTTATTATGGAAGCCCATTTCCGCCATGGGATGAAAAAAAATAGTAATTGCGATTTTTTATCTCACAATTCTGACTCTTATTCTGACAATTCTGAGTTTATATCTCACAATTCTTACTTTTTTCTTGCAATCCTGAGGAAAAAATAAATAAAAATCAGAATTGAGAGATATAAACAGAAACAAAAACAGAATTGCGAGTATGTGAACTCACTGTAATGATAATGCAAATTCTCAGTTTATATCTTGCAATTCAGAGAAAAAGTCATAATTGTAAGATATACAAGTAAATTCAGAATTGTTACATATAAACTCAGAATTGTGAAATATAAAAAAAGTCTAAAATTACTTTTTACATTATTTATTACATGGCGGGAAAAAATAATTGTGAGATGTAAACTTGGAATTTAAAGAACAAAAAATAAAAAATGTTATATCTCACAGTTCTAAGCTTATATCTTGCAATTGTCTCTATTTTTCATAATTGCAAGAAAAAAAAAACAGAATTGTGAGATAAAAAGTCACACTTTTTTATTTAATTTAATTATTATTTGTATTATTTTTTTCATTTAATTAATATTCAATTATTATTATTATTATTATTTTTCTATCCCATTGTGGAAAAAAGCTTCCATAGTTTATAGACATTGTTAGATAAATTGCACATGAAAAAGGAGTTAATGTGTGTGTGGAAATGCCACATTATATTATGCATTATGCGTTCACAGTGACAGATGAAGCACGAATATTCTGGGTTCATGAAATAATGCATTATGAATGGTTTACACAAGCTATTTGGCCATTAGGGTGACTTCACATGTAGAATGACCTGGTTTGATGTGTCATTTCAGTTAATTATCTCTACTCACATTGGCGTTAACCCCCATCCTGCTTTGAAATTAACCTCTGCGCATATTGTCTGCATGATTGAGGGTCTAATGTGCCCCTTGTCTCCCTCCGCAGGAGATCCCGCTCTCAGAAATCCTGCAGGTCCGTCCGGCGGGTGATTTCTCTCTCGTCCCTCCCGGCACAAGCCCCCATTGCTTTGAGATCATGACGGGTACCATGATCTACTTTGTTGGTGAGGACCCCAACACCACCCCGTCCCCATCATCCAGTGTGTCTGGTCTGCCCATCTCAGCCAGCCCCAGTAGTGTTGCACCAAACAGCGGGGTGGGGCGAGAGTTCGCCAAAGGATGGGAGACTGTTATACGTCAAGCACTCATGCCAGTCATCTTCCAAGACAACCCTCCAGCAGAAGGTCACACTCCTCACCGTAAGTGAGCTTAATTCTGGAAGAAAGGTGTGATGCTGCATACATAATCAGTATAGGGATAATGTCACTGTTAAGAAACCTAAACAAATCACTTGATTATGTGGATAATTTATAGTTTATAGTTAATTTAGAGACTTGATAAAAATGTATTACACCTTTTCAAAAAGTCATTAAAAAGACATTAAAAAAAGAGTTTCATATCAACATGAAGACAAAAGTTGCAGTTTTACCTTTTTTTTTGCATTGAAACTTTGATTTTTTAAATTTAATATTATCATCCTTATTTGTCATTGACCCTCATACAGTACAAGTATAACACTGATATTATAAAGTGAAGCTAATGTGGCTATTGTTCTGATTGATTTTCAGGGCAGGCATCAGTCAACATCTCAGTGTCTAACAGTCAGATTCAGGAGAACGTGGTGAGTAAACTTGACCTTTAAAGGTGCAATATATCACATAGTGTGATGATGATGACAAATATGATCATGATAACGATTAAGATAAAAATAAATGATGATGATGATGATGATGTACCCAACAGGACATTGGAATGGTGTACCAGATCTTTGCTGATGAGGTTCTGGGCTCTGGACAATTTGGTGTGGTATATGGAGGTATGTCTGTGACTGAAAACTAGATTTTTACCATTTCTAAACATAGGGTGTTGCTATGTGGTTGCCAAAAGAGCAGATGCACCCTTTAGACCTTATTATATTCTAGACTGAAGTCCAATTCAGGACAAGTTACACTCTTAAAAATAAAAATTCCTATTGGCATTGATGGTTCCATGAAGGTTCTTTATAGTGGAAAATGTTTTTTTTTTTAAAATTAGATTATTAAAATGTTCTTCACACTAAGAAAAATAATGTTTCTTTCAAGAACTGTTCTTTGGGGAACCAAAAATGGCATCACCGCAAAAATTCACTTTTTGGAACCTTCATTTTTAAGAGTGAACACACCAAAGATGGATTTCTTATATCTCTTGTCCTAAATATATGCAATAGCAAGCACCACTAATGATATGCAAGAATGGATATTTACAAAAGATCACACATTATCATTTCCTCAACCCGCACAGGAAAACACAGGAAAACTGGCCGGGATGTAGCCGTGAAGGTGATCGACAAGCTTCGGTTCCCCACCAAGCAGGAGAGCCAGCTGAGGAATGAAGTAGCCATATTGCAGGTGACCAGCAGGGGGCGATAGAGAAGCAATTATTCAGCACACGTAGAACTGTGTGGCTAATGAGTGCCGTTGTATTGACTGCATGATAATGATCACATATAACACAATTATAAACCTGCTGTGTGCCTCCTGATTGTGAGAACACCTGACCTAACATAAGTTCATGCATGCAAATAAGCAACAACGTGACTCACTCAACCGCATCTCTTTAACTTGTCCTTTCAACCTCCCCCAGAGCCTGCGACATTTGGGTATAGTGAATCTCGAGTGCATGTTTGAGACGCCTGAGAAGGTGTTTGTGGTGATGGAGAAACTTCACGGTGACATGCTCGAAATGATACTGTCAAGTGAGAAAGGACGACTTCCTGAGAGACTCACCAAGTTCCTCATCACGCAGGTCAGCGCTACGTTTAGAGCTTAAAACATGCTTCTTAGAGGTTAAGGGCAGTTCATACCAAGGACATAGAGTTTTCATAATCATTCTAAAGGCCTGTTTACACCAATAAAGATAACTATAACGGGAACAGTTTTCTCATCTGCTGCTTTAAATGCTCTTTCAAGTCTGTTGGATTCTGATTGGCTGTTGAAGTTTTTATCATTTACCATCTGGAAAAAAAAATCACTCTGAAAGTGATTCTCAGAATATTGTTACTCTGTGGACTTCACTGTTTTCATAGAATTCAAACCTGTTAATATGTGCTAATAATGAAAAGAACAGCATGAGTCATATGAATTCATGTGTGAATAATGACCACCTTAACTATACATGTTAGTACATGCCTGTTAGCAAATATATTAATTAACATTTTGTGGTAATTATTGTCCTTGATTAGTGCATGCCTTAACTCATTATTAGTTCACATTAAAGTAATATTTAATTCAGGTATTAGTACATGATTATTCATATACTCTCATTTATCATTTTATGTTGCAGATAACTATAACGATAACTATACTGGTGTCATGTTTATTATTAGCACATAAATGCACAAGCTCTTTAAAATCAGGTGGGTACTGATTGGCTGTCAATGTTTTTATATCGTTCACTCGCTGGAAAAAGTTCTGTAAGCGATTCCAACAATACCGTTATTGTTCCTTTGTGTCATTATCGTTATAGCTGTGGTGTTCATTATTTTCATAAAATTAAAGCCTGTTCATACTACAGTAGGTACGATCACTACGAAGTTAACTATAGCTATTCATTTTCATAATCATTCTAAAGGCCTGTTTGCACTCAGAATGATAACTATTATGATAACCATATAAGCACCCTGTTTTTTTTTTAAAGCGTGCACTGCAGTTTTGTCACTTACCGCTTTAAATGCACAAGCTCTTTAATGCTAGGTAGATTCTGATTGGCTGTCAAAGTTTTTATCATATAGTTATCGTGCTTGGTGTAAACGGGCCTTTAAATGTGCAGTAAGTGATTTCTGAGAAACGCTTGATAGCTCCACCCTCAAATTGCTATGCAAAACATGCTATGCAACACAGGCACCTCTACCATCATGGGTGGACACGCCCCTTACTGGTGATTGGCTGCAAGTGTGTTTTGGTGCTCGGCCTGGTCCACTTCAAACAGCGTTTCTCAGAAATCCCTTGCTACACCTTTAAAGGCATTATGTTGAACCAATATCTTCTCTTTCACGCCCTCTCTAGATTTTGGCTGCTCTGAGGCACCTTCACTTCAAAAACATAGTGCACTGTGACCTCAAGCCTGAGAACGTGCTATTAGCATCAGCGGATCCTTTCCCACAGGTCAGAGAATTCAATGCAATGCAATTTTAATACGTCCTAGAGGCATGTGAAACAAACTAGCACTTTTTTTTTTTTTTGTTATTAGTGCAAGGTTGTCCTTCTCCTTTTTACGTTTTGTTGACTCTTAACACTTCTTCCCACCCACACGGCATATTCATAGGTGAAACTTTGTGACTTTGGTTTTGCTCGCATCATCGGAGAGAAGTCTTTCCGCCGTTCGGTTGTTGGCACGCCAGCTTATTTGGCCCCCGAGGTCCTGCTGAACCAGGGTTACAATCGCTCTCTGGACATGTGGTCTGTAGGTGTGATCATGTATGTCAGTCTGAGTGGAACTTTCCCCTTCAACGAGGATGAAGATATCAATGATCAGATCCACAATGCCGCCTTCATGTACCCACCCAACCCATGGAAACAGATCTCTCCTGAAGGTACAAACACAGTAAAATTACACCGAATTAAATACAAGTTCATAATGTACAATAACATGTCAGATCAAATTGAGAATAGAAGTATATGAAAAGTTAAAAGAGCTGAATAGAGAACACTTTGCGTGGCTCTTCCTGGAAATTTACTTTATAACAACAAAAAGAAATCCGATGCATTAAAAGCAGGCTGATCGTTGAGTAGTTCCATCCGCCTTCGATTTTCTGTCTGCTGCTGTAAATCATTTAGCTTCAATCAATGCAGATTTTGTTTGTGTGATCTCTCCATTTCTCCATAGCTATCGACCTCATCAATAACCTGCTCCAAGTGAAGATGAGAAAACGCTACAGTGTGGACAAGAGTCTCAGCCATACCTATCTACAGGTAATGCTAATATCAGGCGCATGCTTTTAATGCTTCTTTCAATTAATAGGACGCCACATATGGTTTTCTAAGAACACACACACACACACACACACACACACACATATATAAAACATATTGTTTTTGTTTGTTTTTTGAAAATTGTCCCAAAAAAAAAATCCATCAGTGAAAATAAATAAATAATAAAAAAGAGAAAATGTTGTTTTAGGAGATCACATTAAAATAAGTCATTTTACTATGCATCATTGTATCCTGAAAACTGTATCATGGTTTCCACAAAATATATTAAGTAGCACAACTGTTTTCAACATTAATAATACTAATAATACTAATAATAAATGTTTCTGGAGCACCAAAACAACTGAAGACTGAACACTTTGCATCAAATGAATAACTTGCATTTGAAAATATATATCACAATAGAAAACAGTTATTTTAGATTGTAACAATATTTTACAAAATTGCTGTTTTTACTGCATCAAATAAATGCAGCCTTGGTGAGCATAAGAGTTTTCTTTAAAAAACATGACAAAATCTTACAGACCCCCAAACTTTTGAATGGTGATGCATGTGCTTTATATGAGGTTTGCATCTGTAAATAAAAAAAATTATAAATATAAGTAATAATTTTATATTTAATTATATGGAAATAAATAAAGAAAAACATGAACATTAATCAAATATCGTAGTTTAAAGCTACTGATAAAATAAAAGATTGAGTAATAGGGTTGAACGTAGCAGATTACAGATTTGGCTTTATTTTATGCCATCACGCCGTAGAGGATAGTTAATGATGTAAAATGTAATATTACATACATTATATTATTTATTAAAATACTGTTAAAAATATAATTTCTGAATTAAATTAGAGACAGAAGTAAGAAGGATAATCTAGACAAGGATAAGGCTGTTTTATTCACATGAAAAAAATTGGAAATAGGTCTGCAATTACATTAAAAGCTCCACATGAAAGATGGAAAAATGACAAATTTGTAAAACAACCCGAAATGACAAAATCTAAGTATGAATTTGCAGTAAAAGAGAGTTTTATGTTTGAGAAGCAAATTACATTAAGGACAAATAAGCTTCTTAAGTAAAGTGCTTTTAGACACCGCAAACAAAATGAATCATCATTAGCTGTGGCGTCCTTCTGTCTTTATCATCTCCTTATTGCGCTCTCTCTCTCTCTCTCTCTCTCTCTCTCTCCCTCCACCACCCCCGTCTGCTCTTTCAGGATTACCAGGCTTGGTTGGACCTCCGAGAGTTGGAGTCAAAGCTTGGGGAGCGTTACATAACCCACGAGAGCGATGACAGCCGCTGGCAGCAGTACGCCCGTGACCACACGCTGCCCTACCCTCCTCACCTGGTGCCCCCGCCACCTGCGTCCGACGACGACGAGCAGGAGGGTGCGGAGGACGCCGACATGCAGGGGCTGACAGAGCGTGTTAGCATCCTTTGAAGAAGAAACCGAGGAGCAGGGCGAGAGGAATGAAGAGTACATGCCCGAACTATAGCAATTTTCAGTGCACCTCGAGCGTAGGATGGAGGTAGTCACCTTTCGGGTGTCTTTGGCAGGCCATCTGAACTCTGGAATGCAGATATTAAGGCTGAGAAAGAACTGTTTTGGATCCCATCCGAGACCTTTACATAGACACAAAGTCAGACTGTTCATCATAGGCATGTGCAAAACAAATTTTTTTTTTTTCGAAATTGACAAGTCTGTTTTAACTAAGCGCTAATTTAATTTGGCTGGTTTTGGGTTCGCCTCACCTAACTAGATGACTTTTTGAAGATGCGGTCACATTTAGCCATATTCTGCGTATTTTCGCAGGCAAAATCCAGTCTGTTCAATGGAAATCCACACAATCATGAATTTTATGTGAGGACGAAAGATTTCCCCATGCAGATTTTGCAACTGGTTGAAATTGGTCACACACATTTGCCGCATTTACCAACTGAAAGCTACTTGGTTTGAAAGTGAATTCTGTGTGAATGGAGCTTCATTCATCGCTAAACTATTGACAATAGACAGTAGAAGTTTTTTGCCTGCAAAAGTTTGCTAATGTGACCGTACCTCACCAAAATGGAAAAGAGCCGACCGAAAGATCTCAAGACATGGTTTTAAAATTTGGACTATTTAAACAGCATTTAAAAAACTTGTTGCAGGACATTTAAAAAACGGTGCAAGATGTGACACAATGGCCAGAGACGTTCTTCTGAATGTGTCTTTCCTGACTGTGGTGCTTTGAAGGTGATGAATAAAAGGCGCAAAATGTTTTAATGTTCAAAACTGTCTAAAGGTGTGGACACATTTACCGGTGCTTCTCGAAACTTTGTGGCCAAAGTCCAGTCATTTCAATATGAACCTGTGCAATCGGGAGTTTCGTGCGAAAAATTTCCCCAAGCAGATTGCACTCACATTCAAATTGGTCATGCATATTTGCCGCATTGACCAACAGAAAGCTGAAAGTGACTTTTGTGTGAACGGTGCTTCTTGCATGAACAATTTTTTGCCCACAAAATGTCACCCAGATTTTGCCATTGTGATCTATACTGCTAAAGCGCAGCATGCGTTTAATATGCAAATTAAAGTACTGGACTAATCGTTAATCGAAAAAAGTTAGTCAATCCCACTAACTGACTAATCGACCATCATGACCCGGGATGGGTTTCGTTGATCACAACAGATTGATGTCAAGACGATAATCCCCAGGTCACAAGAAATGTATCAGTCATTATACAATATGCAGAGGAAAAGACATATCTATTACGCTGGGTTATTTTCTTTTTTGTGGTCTGTGGTGATGTCACCTTTAGTTTCATATCCACTTTTTCATATTACTGAGAATCTTTTTGAAAAATAACCTGGAAGAAGGCCCACATTCTGGTGTTTTCCAGTATCGTCATCGGTTTGCCCTGCAGGTGCAGGTGACTTAACCTCTGAGAATGGAGGTTATCTTATGAGGACTGATAAGCGGACTGCCCTTTCGGCCTTATCACCTTGTGCACAAAGACTACCTAGACTGTTCTCAGATCAGCTGCTGTTAGCAACCCGCTAGTTCAGCTGATCTTTGTACTAGCTGTACTGGATGTGTATTACTCCTAACTGACCCTAGACCTGAGCATTAGGCTGCATGTCACTGAGAATTAGGTTTGCTTGAAACTTATTGCTATGAAGGACTATTTTGTACACATGTAACCTTAGATATTATGATGTAGTTTGTGGAAGTTAATGTCGGAGCATTTCCAGCAGGTATAATAAACATGGTGATGCATAAATCTGTTGAAATGAATCTTATTGAGTCATGAGGTTTGAGTTAAGTTTATCCAGAGAGAATGACAGAATGAAAAACATTAAAATACATGGAGAACTTGTTGCAGGTGCAGTAAGGCTTAAGCTTTACTGACAGCATCTGTGGGCACAGAAAATCATTTCAGCTTAAAAATAAGCAAACATTTTGAGTTCGAGTCAAAGAAAATCCGAAAAAAAAAGGATCTCTGTTTCCATAAAAATATTAAATCAGCATATTAGACTGATTTCTGAAAGATCGTGTGACACTGAAGACTGGAGTCATCAAAGCCATCAAAGGAATGAAATAAATTTTAAACTGAAGATAATAGAAAACAAATTATAATAATACTCCAAAATAATATTCTTACTGTTTTTTTTTTCCTTTTCTAATCAAATAAAGCCTTACCGATCACAAACTTAGACATTTCGGTAACACTTTGATTTAGGGACCAATTCTCACTATTAATTAGTTTATTATTAGCATGGCTGTTTATTAGTACTTATAAAGCACATATTAGTGCCTTATTCTGCATGACCATATTCTAGATCCCAACTACCTTACTAACTATTAATACGCAGCAAATTAGTAGTTTTGAGGCAACATTTTAGTCAATAGTTAATTGATAGTGAGAATTGGTCCCCAAACTAAAGTTTTAACCGATGTTTCTAATCACTCTTTGATGTGCTGAATGAAACATTACAGGACTGTAATCTGGACACATTTGCAAATACACTTACCAAATTAACATATATGATTTAATCGAGTAATTACCTTTTTGCTGGTCCAGTGCCTTGCTCTATAGAAATGAAGTGAATTATTGTAAACACATTTTTTTTTTTGGTTTGTTTTTATAAACTGAGGGACCAATCACAACTATTTCATGTGATAATAGACAACATGCCATAGATACTGCTGATAGAGTTTCACATTCATTGAACTCATAACTGCTTTAAGTTTAAACTCAAACAAATATTTCCTGATTTAAACTGTGAATGGAACATTATATTGTTTCAGATCTGCAAAAAAAAATCATTGTTTCTGCTAAGTTAAAAATGTTAGGAAATGGAAAGTATCATATTTGCCCTGACAGTTTTAGGGGAAGGCCACATGTATAAATCAAGAAACCGCTGTGTAGTTCAGAAATCAGTCAGTTAGTAACATAAATGAAAATGCAAACCAGCAGAAACAAGAAATAAAACTAATGAAGCCCAAGAACAGCAACAGACAACCACAAAACAGTGTGTACAGCATTTAATTATTTAACATTATGTTTTAGATATGAGTCTCATTCCTTCCCTTTATAGACTCCATTATAGTCAATAATGTATGAAATTCATTGAAAGGTCAAAACACCTTTTTATCAAATATAGGTGAACTGCTTTACATTTCCTCATGGAATGTACTTTTCAATTAAGAGAATATTAGGTTTATATAGGTTTAACCGAATTTCCCAGAAGTCTCAGACTTTAAAGGGGTCATATGATGCTGCTAAAAAGAACATTATTTTGATCCACAGCGCAAAGTCGTTGTATTTCCTCAGCAACCAGCACGGATCAACTCCAGGCATGACGAAGCAGATATCGTCCTCTTTTGGAAGGCCAAACAAAGTAGTTTAGCTTTCACAACGAAACATACAGCACCTTCACGACATGGCGGCGGCAACAGTTACGCCCTCTTTCTTTGCGTGAACATTTGGGCGGCGTTATGCAAATCTTCCCACATAGTGACATAGATATGTGGGGGCGTGTTAGAACGAGGCGTTTTAGGTAGGCGTGGCTGACTCTTAACTTTTATAAAGAATATCTCTGGATTTGAGACTTTAGTCTTTGCAACTTTACAGATCTTCTTTATGCACCAAGAGCTTGTAACACTCCAAAGAGAAAGGAAAAATTGAAATCGCACCATATGACCCCTTTAAAAGAACGTTTCAGACAGAGAAAAAGTAGGTGGATTGGCATTAGAAAACATTTTGTTCTAGAAGCATGGTTTGGTCAAAAACATTTTTTTTGATTCAGCTTTGATTCTTCTGTTTAATCAGGTTTTTACTGACAGTGGCGTCATAAAGCGGCAAAATGACAGAGTGCTCTTAATGCAAATTATGATTTTATTCCATTACTGCCATTAAGGCGGGCGCAGAGAACAGGTTTTAAAATGAGCCTGTAGTTTCTGTTTTCATGAACAGGAAGTTGTGGCATTATGTTAGACGTCTGAGGCAGACTGTACCATCATTGTAAGTTTGTCATCTTCTGTTGTTCACCCTGTGTCTGGAAAAAGGAAGTTTGTCATGTTCTGTCGTTAACCGTTTATCTGGAAAAAACTCACTGTGGTTTCTTCTAACTCTATCACATGCAGCTCTAAGAAAAAAACCCTAGCCTAACATTTTCCTGTAGACATGTGCAAGACACATTTGATCTCTCCTCCCCTTTATCTCTCTCAATTCATCTCCTCTCCATCCACTCAGCCCGAAGTGCATCGGCCGAACCTGCTCTTAAAGGATCACTTTTGATCATCTCTGGCCAGGAAGTCATTATTAAAGTGCATGACACCCTCTTCGCGACTGGGAAACTCAGCTGTGTCACTTTTCTCAGAGGTCACACGAGACGAGTTGGACTTGAGGCGGTTCTGGGACTGAGGTTGTAAAGTTACACTGCTGGGATTGGGTGGACACCCTTCTCTGGTTGGAGCTGGTGGAGAACATTTTAATCATAATCCGTCGTGTTGATTTCCAGGTGAGATTCTCTTATTTTTTGGACTGGTTTTGTTACAAGAACTATTAGAATAATGGTGAACGAGTGTGTGTTTGTAAATAAGATAAAATCAGAGGGTGGACATGCTTGTTTGTTTCATGTGCTATAGATACTACTATAGAACACTACTAATGCAGTCCTCAGACATTTGATCCTAATAATTTACAACACTGGAATGTGTATTCAGGGCATCCGATAAAACGGCTGCCACTTGTAGTATAATAAGGAGTTTTGAAAGTACATTTTTGTAACATTTTAAATATTTTATCAGACAAATAGTGTGTTTTGAAGTCAATAAGTTGCATTGTGCCAAATCAAGCTAAAGTAATACATTTGGGAGATAATTATACCTTCAAAAAGGTAACAGTTGACAATTAATTTGATATTATATTATGACCAGTGTTGGGAGTAACGCATTACAAAAGTAATAATATTACAGTAGTATATTACTTTTTGCTGTAACGCAGTAATATAACGCATTACTAATCAAATTTGGGTAATATTATTACTCGTTACAATCTCAGTAACGCAAGTTACAACAACATATTTTAACTCAAAATTAAGTGGTGAATTTACCAACACCGCAAAACAGCACCAGAGAAAAAAATCCCGCGGGTAAAATAGTTTGTCTATTTCCTGATGCTGGAATTAAATGGTTGAGATGACTGCAGAGACGGATTCTACATTTGTGAGATGGACACACTCCTGTTATCTTCAGTTCATCAGAGAAAAGGATAAGAATGCATAGTCAGGTGCAATATGTGCGACAGAGACAGTAATATTGTAATGTAACTAATTACTTTCAAAAGACAGTAACTAGTAATATATAATGTATTACATTTTGGAAGTAACTTGCCCAACACTGATTATGACATTGTTAAACTATGAGGTGCGTCTTAGAATTTATTGAATTTATCAACTGACAGTCATATAGCATGCAGAAAAAGATGGGACTTTCTCTTGTCTTTGAAGAGTTATTTTCTTGAAATGATGGTGCAATTATGATGGTTTTAAGAATTAGTCATTAATGGAGTAAACAGGGACATATTGTGGTAACAGCATTGGCATACAGCCTGGAGATATAATTTGAAGTCTTTTTTAATGTGTTGTATGTCAAAACTATTATATAATACTACTATATAATAATACAAAATAAAAATAAAAATGAAATAAAATATAACAACTATATTTGTTGCCATCATATATTTAGAATGAATAAAGACAAAAGTGCATGCAGAAAGAGGATTAAATTAAACTAAACTTAAAAAAGAAAAAAGAAAAATTTGTGTTTATTAATCTATTAGTCTATATTACATAGTAAAGCTGGCATTCATTTATTTTTTCACACATTACCGTAAATGAGGGACACAAATGGCATCTATTTTGTAAAATATCCCATTTGATTCTGGAGTGCACAGTTCCCTCATCCCCCAAAAGGATTTTAAATATGTGAAGTGCTTAACTTGGTACAAAAGGTGCAGACTAGTCTGATTTTTATGTGTAATCAACAATCTCCTCATTGCGTGACCCGAGAGCTTTTATAGTCATATGTCTCTGTGCTGACTTGACAGAAGTTATAACATTGACATGAAAATGATGCAAGGTAAAAACACTGTTAGTTCTGCTATGCACTTATGTGATTTTCCTGCAGTCTGTGTATGCAGTTGCCTCAGGATGGGAGTTGGTTAGGGAGCGATTATATCATTCAGAGGGGCTGACAGGAGGTCTTCTTTCCAGACCACTAGCCTGTGTCTCAACAGCTCTCAGGGGTGCTCATTAAACCTTTAATTACAACAGCAAAACAAGAATAAAGCACTGTAAACACATTATGTAAGCTAAGGGAAAGGAAACGGAAAGGAAATCTCCATTAAAGTAGATGTGTTTATCAGTACTGTACAACAACTGCTGACTGAAGAATCCCATGTTGTCCCTTACTTCCTTTCTGGATGAAAGCTTAAAAATAACCTACTCAGATTTTTAATAATACTATCACTAAAACAGTTGTTGGACCAACCCTAACACTGAAAAAATCAGTGTAATATGCACGCTCTCGTGGCCTTTCGCTTTATTGGGCCCTGGATGTGCAATTTAATAGTAAAAATATGTTTTGAAAACAACAGCAGCTGTTCTTTTAAAGGAACATCAAATGCTAACTGATTTCAAATGGTTTTCAGCAGCTGTATACTAGTGCTTGTGAAAAAAAAGTACGGTAACACTTTATTTCGATAGTCCACTTTAGACATTCTATTAACAGTAAGTAACTTTGCAACTACATGTCAACTAGCAGTTAGTAGAGTATTAGTAGACTGTCTGCTTAATATCTTCTAACACTTTCTTTGTCAACATTCTACTAACCCTAAACCTACCCTAACAGTCTACTCTGAGAGTTAGTAGACACGTAGATGCAGATTAATGAGAATTAGTTGACATGTAGTTGACATGTAGTTACAAAGTTACTTATAGTTAGTAGAATGTCTAAAGTGGACTATCGAAATAAAGTGTAACCAGAAGTACTTAATTGTATTAAATGTGCACTTGTAGTACTTCAAATATTAAAAGTAAATAAATAAAAAAAAAACTTTTCTTGCAGATAATTTAATATTAATAAAAAAGGACACTTAACTGTACATAAAGATATTACACTTTAATTTTTAACATGCTTAAGTACACTTTGCAATATTGTCAAATTAAAGGTTTTAAAGAATATTTTAAATCATTATTTAAAAAAATCTTTTGTTGTTCTTTAAAGAAATACACTTATTTTGATGTGTTGACTTACATACTAAAGCACATGTGCTTTGATTACAATTTTAAAGTATGCTATTTGAAATTACATTTAAGTTTAATATATTGTAATACAATTGTATATTTGTAATTGCAATTAAATAATATATTTAAACATGCAATTAAGTGTCTGAAAACATTACATTATGTTTTTTTATATATATACTTTTAAAAGTATGCTAAAGTGCACTTGTTTTTCACAAGGAAGAGAGTAGAAACACAATAAAATCTTGTGATTCATTGCTCACTTGATACGTTTTGGGATTTTCACGTCAAACATTCTGAACTTGGAAGATTTTTTACTAAAGTACCTGTTTTTTTCCTTTATGGTACAGCCACTTTTGTGGTTTGTATCATGTGGTTTTGGTTTAAATGTATTTCTTGGCCTCTGTTCAATTTGTAATTGTGAGTGGCAACATTCATGTGCAAAATACGAAAACATCATTATACAGTATTTGACATTTAAAATCATCAGAGATATATGGCATAAGTTGGCATAGGTTTAAAAGTGAATATTACATTTAAACAACAGTAAAAAAAAATGCGCAGTTTCTATTTGGTGATGCATGATCTATATTTCAACCACAACCTGTTACAAGCTCTAAAGGCACACCACATTGAACTTATATCACTTACTTGGTGACGTAAATTAAACATGAAGAAAAAAATAAACATTTGCAGCAAAAGCAGCTCGACATATTTCAAAATGACAGTATCATTTGCATAGACTACATAGCATATTAATAAAAAAGGACACTTAACTGTACATAAAGATACAGTTTAAGATACTGTATAAAGCTATACAGCCACTTTTGTGGTTTGTATCATGTGGTTTTGGTTTAAATGTATTTCTTGGCCTCTGTTCAATTTGTAATTGTGAGTGGCAACATTCATGTGCAAAATCCGAAAACATCATTATACAGTATTTGACATTTAAAATCATCAGAGATATATGGCATAAGTTGGCATAGGTTTAAAAGTGAATATTACATTTAAACAACAGTAAAAAAAAATGCGCAGTTTCTATTTGGTGATGCATGATCTATATTTCAACCACAACCTGTTACAAGCTCTAAAGGGCACACCACATTGAACTTATATCACTTACTTGGTGACGTAAATTAAACATGAAGAAAAAAATAAACATTTGCAGCAAAAGCAGCTCGACATATTTCAAAATGACAGTATCATTTGCATAGACTACATAGCAAGTGAATCAAAGAATCTTCATCATTGCTTATCCAGAAAACTGTCAGGGGGAGGCTGTGTGTGATGCAGTTTTCAAATTTTAATGTATTGTATGGGGCACTGTTGTGTATTGGCTGGTTCAATCTAATTCTACATCTCAAAGTCGTCTTTGAAGCTTCAAGAGTGTGTGCTCAGGTTACCCAGCTATTGATTTTTCCTCTGTTTTGCACGGGTAGGGTGAATTGTGCACATTGCTTAAAAACGGTCGCTCCGACTTGAATTGAATTTAAGTGTGACGTACTGCTGGTAGGCCAATCACTATAGCAGCTAATGCTGTTAGTATGTCTGTATTTGATATTGTGAACAGATTAAGAAGGCCATTAAGATCTCAAAGTCACTTACATGAAGCAGATGTCTGTGAATACATTGAATTAAAAAAAAAGTAATTTGACACTTAAATGTTTTACGTGTCTCTGTTTGCAGCCACATGTAGTGCACTCTGTACTTGCACACAATATAATATTAATGAAATATAAGGCCACTTAAAAGGATAGTCTACACAAAATGTCATCATTTACTTACTCTCAAGTTGTTCCAAACCTGTATGAGTTTTTTTTTTTTTTTTTTTGAACACAAAATAGCATATTTTGAAGAATGTTGTTAACCAAACAATTGCCAGTAACCATTGACTTCCAAAGAATGGGAAAAAAAATAAAATAAAATAAATATTATGGAAGTCAATGGCTACCAGCAAATGTTTGGTTTCCAGCAATCTTCAAAATATCTTCTTTTGTGTTCAAAAGAAGAAAGAAACTCATACAGGTTTGGAACAACTTTTTATTTTGGGTGTACTTGAAGAGAGGATGTTTTTTATGTCTGAAAACCTTACATCGTTTTTTTTTTTTTTTTATTGAAATTATTTGGAAATTACATTACTGCACATACCAGAACAGGCCGCTGAGAACAGAGGGGTTTCCCCAGGCATAACCACCTATGATGCAACAGTGTCATGAGTGGTTCTTTGTTTCCTGCTCCAAGTCAAATAAGCCCACCAGCTCAGGGCCCTCCCCTCGGACAGCATACCAAATACACATAACTCTATTCATTATATGTAAGTGTGAACTGGTGAAACCATATGTTTGAACGGGAGTCTGACTCATTTCTGTTAATGAGTTGTTTCAAACAGTTCAACTTCAAAGAACTAGTGCATTTATGCTTCTGTCATATGATTTATGAAAACTGATGATATAATTTTGGTTACACTTTATTCTGATTTACATACTAACTAAAACTAAACTTCAACTACGTCAACTGACTCTCATTAGAGTATTAGTAAGCGGTTTGGTTAGGGTTAGGTTTAAGGTTAGGGTTAGTAAAATAAGCTGACATGTAACTGCAAAGTTGCTTATAGTTAGTAGAATGTCTAAAGTGGACTATTAAAATAAAGTATTACGATAACATTAGTTACAACAGACAGCAATATACTTCTTGTTTTGCATGTCTTTAAAATCACATTTGTATGCATGTTGATAAAATGGCTATTCAGGTTTTTAACTTTAAATTAACATTTCTGATGTTAATTTGGATGTACGGCTATTGATTTGTTACTAATTGTTCAGACTCATTTTGTGTACTGGTTCATCCAATTCATTAAACAGATCTGACTCAGAAGAGTGATTCCTTTACAGATTAGACATTGCAAGCCACATAATTTGAGGATTCATTCATGTCTGTAGCAGAAACGGATCATGATGAATTATGCATCAAAATGTTATATTTAAGATTAGGGGTATACAGTCCCCAGGTATGAGCAAAACTAATAGTGATGCTTCTCTTAGAAGCAAGAACATGATATTTGCAGTGAAAGTTTAGATATAAGGCTTTTTGGTGTATGAATAAAGGTCCTGAAAAGAGGTGAAACTCAGGTCTTTCTTTGACTGTGGTTGGGCTTCTTTGCTTTTCTCACAGGTCTTGCACTGAAGAGCAAGAATTGAGGAACTCTAAAGGCTTCATGTGTTGACTGGCAGCTGTGTAAGATGGCAACAGTGTCTTGAATTGAATTCGGGCAAAGACTTGCAGCAAGTGAAAAGACTTTCCAAAGGTTAAAAACAGGTTGAGCAATAGCATTGATGATGAACTCAAGGGAATATTGGGGAAATGCAGGTAGTGATGAGGGAGCTGCAGTGTCTAGCTGTGAAATGAACTGAGGAGCACAGACGTGAACCTTATCACCATTTTTTTTTTCCCCTTTTGGAAATTGTAAAATGCTATAGCATCAGAGCTTTCAAAGAGTAAGGCTTGTCACTCGAGTACACGGAGAAAAAAAATGCATGGCATATGTGCGGCATATGAAAAGATGTAAAGGCTCTGCCTATGAATATCGATGATCTCCAAGATGTGTGTGGGCAAAAGTTGTTGGAAACCTTTCAAAAAAAAAAAAAAAACAGAGTCAAGGCTTAAATCCATTATAAACTCAGTCCAGGCACATTTTACAAAACGTTTCTTTCCCTGTCGACTCAAAAACACGTTTGCTCAACCATGAAATTAAGTTTAACACCAAGTGTGACATTTTGCCTTTAATATCAAAAACATATTATAAAATATATAGCAAAGGAAAGAATCTTGGAGAGTTAAGATTACCTTCATCCTTCTGAGCTGATGTATCTTGGCAATATCTGTGCATTATTTAAGTATTTACATACATGCATATATGAAACCTTTTCTAGAGTATTTTTAATTTTCATAATTATTTTTATTTATTTATTTTTTCATGTTTAATTCTCCATCGTAATCATGGCACATGAAGCCAGTAGTACTGGCGATGACATTTTGCTGCCCGTTTAGTTTTAAATTAATTACCAGGCTTCCTTCAAGCTGTTATTTTCTGATAAGAATGACTTTTCAACCTTCTGTGAACCTTGATTTGTAAGGGTGCGTGGTGTATGAGGAGGTGTATAAAATGTTGATTTTGTATATAAATTAAGCAACATATGTGTCTGGTAATTTATATATTTTGAGTGAAAGCCATTTCATTTTCATTCTTCCTGCAATGGGTTTTATTTGATGTGCAGGTGTTGTTAATCTGAGATGCTTTCATTAGGCGCGTTTCCATTACAGATTTGCGCAAAACTTTGGCGATGTTTTATAAATGTCGATAAAAAAGTATTGCGAAATGACGGCATTTCCATTAACCAATGTTATGAGACTTAAACGTAACCTTTTGCCTCTCCCGATAAGTCATGGCAACGGATTTTGGTGGGATTTTGGCTATATTTATTCAAAGGAGGCTTATGCGTGTATCTTTACAGAAGCAGCAAAGAGAGACGCTTCAGAAACGTGCGTGGCATGGCTGGAATAAACCATAGTCTGTATAAAAACATAAACACAAGCATTGAGTGGCCGTAATCAGCTTCAGTGACCGTATCAGAGCCACACTGCACCGCAGACGTGTGCAGTGTAAATTGTCTAAGCATTAATGGTAGGGAAAGCCCCTTTATACTGGAGCGCGGCCACTTATGAAGTGTTTCTTGGAGGTTATAGTACATTGAAGAATGATCATATGACTTTTTACATACGCCATGTGACCTGTAAATGCGAAAAAGCCGTTTCCATTGCAGTTTTGCGAATTATTCCTTTTTCGCATTGCCTGAAAAACCACCTCATGCGAGCGTAAAAACTTTTTTGCGATATATGGGCATTTTTGCGAAATTGACGCGTTTCCATTAGGCGTTTTATCAATTCGCAATTTCAATTTGACCAATTTGATGCTCATCTTAACCATTGGTTAACCATTACACCTTGACTTAAGAAGTAAAAGGTTTTGCACATCACGTATGTTGTTCTGTTCTCATTGAAACCACAAACATTCTGCAACTTGCAGCGACCAGAAGTTTGTTGTTTTCAATTGGAGTTGCCATTTCCAAGAACATTTTTGGTTATGTGCCTAATGCGCAATATACATTCTGAGTAGTTAATCAGTACATTGTCTGAGCCACACTTTCAAAAGATTGCTATTTCTGTCATTGCAATTATAATTAACACGTGAAATCGTTCCAGATTACATGTAGAAAGGATTTTTAAAACACTGTATTGTGCATCATGACAACATCTGCATCAACAAAAATCAACAGCAAAGATGTCTAGCCAACTGTTAACCTCATAATACCTATGAGTGCTCACATTTTGAAGCATAAAGGTCAGTGGTTACAATAATAGTAAAAGTAAATTATGCATAATTACATGCAATGACCCCAAACCAAACCCTAACTTGGTAGCACTTTATTTTACAATCCTGCCCCGCATGTACATAAAGGGTACTATGTACTTGTTATAATAATTACAATAACTTCACATGTGCTGAAAATAATTGATCTATCATGCAAACTGACAACAGCTGTATGCTTGACTATGACATATCATTGCAAAGGTAAACTAGTAAAAATGCTATTACAAATATCAATAATTACATTTTAACTAGTGAAAACTGAATTGTTGATATCAAAATTTTGTATCCTAGGAATGATTAAAAGTCAAAACAGCTTGCTTAGACTAGAGCTTTAATAATGCTTATGAAACGTGGTACTACATCATTATAGTGTTCTTGTTACACAAGTTGAATGTACTTACAATAATAGTAAAAGTAAATTATGCATAATTACATGCAATGACCCCAAACCAAACCCTAACTTGGTAGCACTTTATTTTACAATCCTGCCCCGCATGTACATAAAGGGTACTATGTACTTGTTATAATAATTACAATAACTGTGTAATTACTAGGTACTAACCCTGAACCTACCCCTACCCCTAAACCTAACCCTAACCCATGCAGTTACCCAGGACTTTCTTAGGTAAGTACACTGTAAGTACAGATGAGCACATGTACTGTAAAATAAAGTGTAACCCTTAACCTTTAAACCGTTAACTAGTAAGTACATGTTGTTAATATTGCTCAGTACTTAAACGTACTACTGTATAATTACACTGTAACAAGTACACTGCAGAATAAAGTGTAACCTGAAACTTTACCATGTTTTTACTCAAGCAACATTAAATGCAGCCACTAGGATATTTTGTAATGTCGTAAATTAATGTACTACACAGTCTATTAAGGGAGCCATCCATAGTTATATATGTGGTGGTTACCAAGGTCTGACTAGAAATATTACAGTTAAAATATGGTAAATTATGCAAGAACTGGTACATTTTACATCTATTTACATCAAGGTTGTGCACCATTTTCAGATGAATTAGGATTCAAATCAAATCATATTCAATTGAGTTTGAACTGAGAGTGCAAACATGATGTAGAATTATAATTACATTAAGCTGAATTGAAAATTAATACTTTTTCTGAACTATGTTGTTTTCTGATGCAGATACATATTTTTGCACTTTTATTTATGTTTTGTGACACAATTTTTGAAATTAGTGACATTGCATGCAAAATTAACTAATTGTAACCACTTTGTCATTAATGAAATCTTAAATAACTTTGTACACACAGACTATGATGAACGCAACATCCAACACAAGCAACTCATCATGTGTGATCATGACCCAGCCAGCAGGTCACCTGCTGATGTCCATCTACATCATCGCCTTCATCCTGGGGCTGTTCTTCAACTTGGTCACTATCGGTCCCATAATTCAGCAGATCTGCAGAAGGAACGTTTTGGGGATCTACCTACTCAGTTTGTCCTTCTCAGATCTCCTGTACATCGTCACCATGCCTCTGTGGATATATTATTTCAGCAACAACCACAAATGGAACCTCGGCCTAGGACTCTGTAGCCTGGCTGGTTTCTTTTACTACTCCAACCTGTACATCAGCATCTATCTCCTCTGTTGGATCTCCATCGATCGCTGCCTGGCCATCACCTTCCCGCTGCGAGTTCAAGCCTTCCGCCGCCAGCGCTATGCCTGGATAATCTGCGGGCTGGTCTACATTTTGGTGATGGCCTTGCACTGTTTGGTGCTGTACCTAGACAAGTTAGCGGATCCACTGAATGACAGTGAGCAAACGTGCTACGAGACCTTCCCCATGACGGAACGCATTGCGATGTTCAACCTGATACGGGTCGGCATTGGTTTCCTCTTGCCTCTGGTGGTCATCTCCGTCTGCTACTGGTTGATCCCAACCAAGGTGCAGCAAAGCAGAGGGGTGGACGATCAAGGCAAGCGCAAAGTGAGGCTACTGTCAATGGGGGTCATTGGCATTTTCTCCTTCTGCTTTGCACCGTACCACATCCTCTTGATGGTAAGATCCATCGCCTACTTTTCTGTGGGAGAAAAACAAAGCTGCAACTTTGAACAAGCGATGTATTTACCCTTCACTTGCTCCCTCGCTCTATCTAGCCTGAACAGCGTGGTGGACCCAGTGCTTTATGTTTTGGCCAGTAACGGAGTAAGGGAGGACATGCATTTGTTCTGTAGGAAAAACAAGCAGAGACACGTGGCAGGAAGCCCTCTTGTTGATTCCAAATGGAAGACAAGGGTGACCAACTTGTGTTAAAACCAACCTCAGGTCTTGGAAAATAGACATTCGCCTGATAGCGTACACACTGTTTTTAAACCCATTCAGGAATTTAGCAAATCAGTGACCAGCACAAACTTACCCAAATTGCTTGTGTTGACAGCATGGGCACAATGTTGTGGATGGGTTCATATTTTTAAGTTGTGAAGGGTCCAGCAGACTCCACCACTGTGATCCAGACACCTGAACTTTTTAAAATGCTGAAATGCACTCAACTGTTTGTCCGGATTATGATGTTTTTTTTTTAAATCATTTGTTAAATAACTGGGCAAATTGCTCCAAGTTCTGTGAGTAATATGCATATACTGTATAATAAGCCTAATTTACAATGACTATGACTTGTATTGACAATACTGACACTGCAGCACTTTTTTAGTGCCTTGTTAAACTGCACTGTGGCTATGAATGTGGCTATGCTGTTTTTGTGCCGAAATACTGTATGCAAAAGTAATTGTTTAGTGAATTAGCCACTGTATGACAATGTTTAGTCAAGCCCAGTTCATTTGAGTCCAAGCCAGGAAAGAGACCAGAAAAGGGTAAAATCCGTGTCAAGTATGAGTCCAAGACCATATTTTTATAGTTTTGGTCTTGGTCCTTGAGTCCAAGTCTAAGAACTTATTTTCATGGTTTTGGTTTTTGTCTTGTTCCTCAAGTCCAAGTCCAAGACCATGTTTTCATAGTTTTGGTCTTGTCTTTGAATTTAAGTCTGACACCATGTCTACACTGGACACAAACGTGCAAAGTGAAATGACAAAAGACAACACGACAAATCCCCAACATTAAACTGATGCCTCATTCTATTTATGATGGACACAAAGTACAAATGATTTGTAACGGTTACTTTGTCGTGTCCAGTGTAGACAGCCTCAAGCTGTCACGTCCAGTGTAGACACGGTGTAAGAACATATTTTTATGATTTTGTTCTTGGTCTAAGAGTCCAAGTCAAACATCATATTTTCATGGTTTTGGTTTTGGTCATCGAGTCCAGGTCTAAGAACTCTTGACACAGATTCATGTCCTCTTCTGGTCTCTCTCTTGAATCAAATTCCACCCTCTTCTGAACTTTGTCTTGAATCTCAAATCTGGTCTTGACTACAACACTGATGCAGACTTTTGTACTCAGACCCCAATTTGTCTATTTGTGTCAAATTATTACTTGTATTATAGGAATTATAACTTAATTATACCTTGCTGTTTTATCCGAGATGTCGTATATACCTGTGTCGTTACGAAGATCAAGAGGATGTTTACAAATTACGGATTTGCAGTGTAACAGGACCTGTATCCCTGTCTTTGAAGGACCCTTGAATCACTTGAACTTTCTGTGTGAGAGCCATACTCAGCCCAAGTATTGTTGTTGTGGGATAAAGGCTCGCTTGTTTGTCCTTGTTTAATTCACAGATGACTCCCTGTAATTTACCGTTAAACCAGATTTAGCCGTTAAAGATTTAATCTGGATGTTAAAAACAACTTATTGCAACGTAAGCAATTTCGATGCACAGCTTGTTGCTACTAATTTTTTCCTCATGTAACTTATGTAATTACTGCAAAAGAAAAAGTACATTATGAAATAAAAGAAATACTCTGATTCTGACTGTCATGGCACATTTAGGGAAGTGATTCTTCCATTACAGTTCCTTAAACGGGGGTAAAATGATTAGTGTGGGAACATCTACTATCAATGTATTCATGCTGCTTTCTGAAAACAGAGCGACCCATATGACACCAGCAAGTGTTCTTGAGCGCTGATGAGGAGGAGCGTTTGTGTAGCATCTCTAACCGGTATCGCCCACAATGTACTTTGTACAGCTTTGTTCACCCACCTTCTGCTAGCATGATTGCCTCTATAGATGAGTGGCTCTTGTATGTGCAGTCTTCTGTAAGTCTGTGAGTGAGAATGGCCTTCTGCTCTCCAGTAAAATGCTACAGACCATCTGAATGTGAATGGAGTGATTTTGGAGTGTGAGCGAAGCTATGAATTGCAGCTTTGAGTACCTGATCTGCAGTCTGAATGGTTTAAACGACTGCTCGCTTTCACCTATTTGTAAAACTGCATTTTTTCATCTCAAAAATATATCTAAATTGCGACCTGTGCTCTCAATGTCAAATGCAGAAACACTAATTCATGCGTTCATGACCTCAAAGTTAGATTATTGTAATGCTTTATTGGGTGGTTGTTCTGCATGCTTAATAAACAAACTCCAGCTGGTCCAAAATGCAGCAGCTAGAGTTCTCACTATAACCAGGAAGTATGACCATATTAGCCCGGATCTGTCAACACTGCACTGGCTCCCTATTAAACATCGTATAGATTTTAAAATCCTGCTAATTACTTATAAAACCCTGAATGATTTAGCACCTCAGTACTTGAGCAAGCTCTTATAGTCCTCCACGTCCGCGGCGCTCTCAAAACTCTGGCAATTTGATAATACCTAGAATATCAAAATCAACTGCGGGCGGCAGATCCTCTTCCTATTTAGTGGCCAAACTCTGGAATAATCTTCCTAACACTGTTCGGGAGGCAGACACACTCTGTCAGTTTAAATCTAGATTAAAGACCCATCTCTTTAACCTGGCTTACATATAACACACTTACACATTTCTATTACTGAAATCCGTTAAAGGATTGTTAGGCTGCATTAATTAGGTCAACCGGAACTGGGAACACTTCCAATAACACCCGATGTACTTGCTACATCGTTAGAAGAATGGCATCTACGCTAATATTAGTCTGTTTCTCTCTTATTCCGAGGTCAGATTAAAGACCCATCTCTTTAACCTGGCTTACATATAACACACTTACACATTTCTATTACTGAAATCCGTTAAAGGATTGTTAGGCTGCATTAATTAGGTCAACCGGAACTGGGAACACTTCCAACAACATACAATGTACTTGTTACATCGTAAGAAGAATGGCATCTACGCTGATATTAGTCGGTCTCTTTTTTATTCCGAGGTCACCGTAGCCACCAGATCCAGTCTGTATCCAGATCAGATGGTCACTGCAGTCACCCGGATCCAGTACATATTGGCCCCCCGACTGAACCTGGTTTCTCCCAAGGTTTTTTTCTCAATTATGTCACCGATGGAGTTTCGGTTCCTTGCCGCTGTCGCCTCTGGCTTGCTTAGTTGGGTACACTTAATTTCCAGTGATATCGTCGACTTGATTGCACAGATACTATTTAAACTGAACTGAGCTGGACGATGACATCACTGAATTCAATGATGAACGGCCTTTAACTGAAAATTGAGTGTTTACTATTGTCCTTTTGCATTGACACACTATTTTCCTATGTTGATACTGTAAAGCTGCTTTGACACAGTCTTTATTGTTAAAAGCGCTATATAAATAAAGGTAACTTGACTTGACTTGACCTATGGCACCAGACGCTGTGCCATTCAAGGAAGATGGAAAAGGGATGCCATAATAGTGTTAGAACTTACTTGTTTGTGCTGTCATCTGCATATACAGGCCAGAACATTTCTGCAAGGTTCACTTAAGGAAAGAAAGCTACATTCTTTCATCATAATAACTAATGCAAGCTATTCTGCATTACACAATGAAGCTGCTGCTGAGGTCTCACCGCAAAAGAAAGTTAGGAGGGATTTAGATGAGAACAGAGAACACTGTGCCTGCTCGAAAAATTGATTTGCACCTTCCTGAATGCAGACAACAGATGGAGGTGAGAGAGCATGTTCATGTAGGAGGCACAACCTGGCATTGCGACAAAATGCAGATAATTGATTTGGTGTAAGTACTGAAGGAGTGAATCTCATGAAAACATGTCTGGGTCACGTTTCATCTGAAAAACATGTATGTATATATTATTGTGTAAAAGTTTACAGTATGTATATATATATATATATATATATTTATGTATATATATATATGTATAAAGTGAGTTCATGAACGGTCTCCATGGCTGTGACAGGGCAGGCAGTGAGTTCATGAACGGCCTCCGTGGCCGTGACAAGACAGTCTGTGAG
>NW_015662588.1:184865-186141 GCF_001515625.1 Sinocyclocheilus rhinocerous
AAGTTCTGCGTTCGACTCAGGCGTGGCGGCCATCTTGGCCGGGGACTCAGGCGTGGCGGCCATCTTGGCCGGGGACTCAGGCGTGGCGGCCAACTTGGCCGAGGACTAATAACTAAGTTATTGGCCGATAACTAAGACTACCAATCAGAACATGACACATACACAAGGCAGAGATACATGAGGGCAAGGGAAGCATGACACTAACAGCAGGAATCAAACTACAAAATAAAAGACATGAAAACATGAACAAGAAACACAACCCAAAACACTATATATATATATATGTGTGTATAATGTTAAATATATGTATATGTATATGTATATATATATATATATATATATGTGTGTATAATGTTAATGTAATAATGTTATATATGTATATATATATATATATATATATATTAGTAACATAAGATCTCTGAACATAATGTTTCATAAAAAAAATATTTCTGGGAATTTTCCAGAGCCATTTGCTTATTTCTGTGTTCATGTTTCTTAATAAAATAAGTTCCAGTCTGAGCACTCTATTTAGTCAAAATGAAAATAACTATTATTATAATAGCATTTATAATATAATCTGATAATTACAAGTACGTATTTGACTATGTCTTAGTCCCTGCAAATATTGGTTCAAGGAGGATAAAATAAAGGGGTTAAAGAAATAGTTCATGCACTCACCCCCATGTTGCTCCAAACCCCTTTGATTTTCTCTCCTCCACAGAACACAAAAGGAAATGCGGGGCAGAATGTCTTGGACTGCTCTTTTCTTTACAATGAAAGTGAATATGGGCTTTCCAAACTCTAAAACATTACCAAATAAAAAGTGTCTCAGAAGTGGTTCTCAAACTATGTATCATATACAGCAGCTTTTTTTGGAAGAGACCAACGTTTATATTATTATTCACTGAAAAATTATTCAAAAGCTCAGTCACATTTACATTTACATACAAATTCAAATATTGTGACAGCATCAATGACCAAGAGTAATTGAGGATCAAACCTGTCATGGATAAGATACATTCATAAAACATAAGAGACAAATAGTGTCTACTTATAGAAGACGCAGCAGATTTACCTGCTTACAAAACCACAAGGGCAAACCAATATAACTTACACTGACTCTCTGGCACAGGTGCTTTTTCCTTCAATTCCAGCTTTTCCAGAAGGATTTTTCTCCTATTTGGTAATAGTTGACCCAGTGACACATACAGTCAAACCAAAAATTATTCAGACACCAGATATATATATATATATATATATATATATATATATACTT
>NW_015662588.1:186332-189711 GCF_001515625.1 Sinocyclocheilus rhinocerous
ATACTTTTTTTTTTTTTACTAGTGGGTGCAGAACACTATAGTTCATTTATGTAAGTGAGGATAGCAAAATAAAGTAAACTGTGACATATTATACCCAAATATTCTTCATACAGTGGACTACCAGTAACATTTATAAAAATTTGGGACCAAAAATTATTCAGCCACTTTGACCTGACCATGTTTTGATGTTATCTGACATTATCAAGATACATTTGTTCTGACACAGTATAACTCTGAGTTCTTGTCATATTGTATTACCATTTTCTAAGCTATAGCGAATAAACTGTGATAATGTGTGAAATGTTCAAGGTGTCTGAATACATTTTGGTTTGACCGTATTCCTGTCAGGTTGAATAAAAATGGACATGCAATATGAGGCATATACACACTGCCTCAAAGACACACAGCATGAGCTCTTGGTAAGAGGGAGAAAACTGTTCCCATCAAACAAATCAGTGTCATATGAGTTTCCTGTCTTGTGATGAAATATGTCACACCATATACAAAACATGGAGATTTAAAAACCTTCAGACTAAAGGGATAGTTCATCCAAAAATGACAATTCTGTCATCATAATGTTGTTCCAAACCTGTATGCATTTCATTTTGAGGTGAACAAAAGAAAAATATTTCAATTGTTGTTTGTCCAATAAAAGTCAATGGGGTCCACTGTTATTTTGGACTCCATTGTGGACAAAAACAGTTAAAGGGGTCATATGATGTGATTTTAAGTTTTCCTTTCTCTTTGGAGTGTTACAAGCTGTTTGTGAATAGATAAGATCCCTAAAGTTGCAAAGTCTCAAACCCAAAGAGATATTCTTTATAAAAGTTAAGACTGCTCCACACCCTCCTAAAATGCCTCGTTTAAACACGCCCCCACATGTCTACGTCACTGTGTGGGAAGATTTGCATAACACCGCCCAAATGTTCACGCAAAGAAAGAAGGCGTAACTTTATTATTGCTGCCGCCACCGCCGCCATGTTGTGAAGACGCTGTGTGTATCATTGCGAAAGCGAAAATACTTTGTTTGGTCTTCCAAAAGAGGACAAACATCATATGGCCACTTTAAAATATCTTATGTTGTGTTTCGAGATGCAAGAAAGTCATGCAGGTATATGCAACAAAATGAAGTTTAGTAAATATTTTTTTACTTGAATTATTTTTGGGAGGACTATCTCTTTGAAGATAGCTATTGCTCATTGCTCATGACAGGCAGTGATTATCATGCATTTTTGTGCAGTATGGCTAAGACAGCTCTTTAAATGTGAGATCTCTAAGTACTGCATTCAAAAATTCACTTGGGGCAAGTTCGCTGTGCATGACGGATCTATCTTTATTCACAGTGCATTTGAATGTGAATGAAATTAGATACCACGACAGACAGGCTTATTTCTGAGCTCTATTCATCTCTCCTCCTCAGAGTACTATTGACTAAGGTTTTTTTTTTTCCTGTCCTTACTTATTTATTGAACATACAGAGTACACAGAATGCTAAGAGCTCCTGATCATTTCTAAAATGTCCAGACGGCAAAGCCTCCTAATAATTTCTCAGATAATTACTTGATAGTAATGCAATTTCATATCACACACCAGGACAATTAAAGTGGTTCACATGTATAGGCCTACAGCTGTACATCTAAAGCTATAATTTTATCAGATTAGCAGCTGATAGCTGTTCCAGTTTATGAATATTTTTTTTTTTTTTTTAAAGCTGTGCAAATACAGCTTGCCTGTTTTTCAGTGTCTGGTGCATTTTGCCATTTGTCTCATTCATTGTTGTTTCCTCTTCTGAACGGCCTATGCAAATTTATGCAAATCTTTGCACGGTTTACCTTGGAAAATGTGGGGCAAACACTTGAAGTTTCTGTAAAATAAATGCATCATAACTAGCTGACTACCCTGATTGTGTTTCAGATTAAAGCTGAGAGGGCTCCCAACATAGTGGCAATAGACAAAATTGAAATGGCAATGAAACCGATCCAAAATGTCACACATTCAAATTTAAAGTTCCATCTTGTGTTTTTGAGGTCATTGCTAATACATTTCTGTTGGATGTTGTTGTTGTTATCTCTGTTGTTATGGTAGCTGCCATAAGGATTTGTACTTTGTGCAGTTCCCTAGAGGAATAAAGTGAAAAGAAGAAGGCTACAGCTGTGTGCTGCCAAATGGGAACAATCTAAATGAATATTACTTGAGTGGCAACTTAAAAATGGTTGCTATGGTTTCCCCGAAGCACCATTTCACCCCTGCAATGCTCACTTACACTTCAGATGTTCGAAACATGTTGTCAGTGTTGGGCCTGGAGTAGGTTTTTTATGGTTAAATAAAGAGGTTAAAGTTAAGTGTGATTTTCTTTTGGCTCACAATGAATGCACGTGAGATTGAATTAATGAATTGTTGGATCCACAGTTCTTACATCAAAGCCTTAAGGAGGCTTTTGGGCAATTTTCAGGATGGTAAATTCAAATGCATTCATGTTCCTTATAGCGTGTCAGTTTTTCAGTGTTATGAAAATACATATTCCAGTTTAATGTGCAGAGACAACTGTATGTAAGCTATGTGTTGGTTGATGGCATAAGAGACTGAAGATTAATGACAGCTGCTAAATTTGGCTTAACCAGTGGTGTGAATTTGGGGCGGGACTATCTGTTTGTCTGACCAATGGATGGTTTGAAAGCAAGCATTGTCAGTGCATTTTCCGTTTGGTCACCCTAGTGAGTTAAAGAAATCCCACACTTGACTTTTTAATGATTAGATGACATGGCAATTAATCAACAGAAAATACATTAGCGTATACAGCCTCTGTGAGGATGTAAAGATGTGTTCACACCACGTTGGAATTATCATACTGATGAGATTTTGGCTTATAAAATTCATTCATGTCCTTGTTGAACTTGTTGTAATTACTTTGTTAATAACTTAATAATAGTTAATAACTAAAAAATCGGAGTGCTCCACATTAGCCGGGTTTCCATCCAAAGTTGCGAATTTAACTTATACACAAAATTGAAATATCGCATAAAACATTTGCGAATAAAGCACCGTTTCCATCCAACGAGTCAAAGAGAACAAAATCGTCACTTCCTGGTAGAACTGGCGCTAGGCTATATATCACTATGAAAAGTAGGAGAAACCCCTGAATATAATAATGTTCATAGGCCTATATAATAAATTACTTGCGCCTCAGAGCGAGCAGACGAAACAAAATAAATGCGGTCATTGCTTTCGGAAGTGGATGCTGCTGTTTGGGAACACAGTCATGTAACAGTTCTGGGAGGCAATTATATACTTTCATGACAGACTTTGCTCGGACATTTCAAAATGACCATAACATTTCAGATGCTGAGGAACGAGATTGGTCCACTGGTTAGGTTTTGCC
>NW_015662588.1:189857-201990 GCF_001515625.1 Sinocyclocheilus rhinocerous
AAATAAATGCGGTCATTGCTTTCGGAAGTGGATGCTGCTGTTTGGGAACACAGTCATGTAACAGTTCTGGGAGGCAATTATATACTTTGATGACAGACTTTGCTCGGACATTTCAAAATGACCATAACATTTCAGATGCTGAGGAACGAGATTGGTCCACTGGTTAGGTTTTGACGTCCCATAGCACAGTCACATTACTTTTTTGATGCGCATGGAGGAATTTACTCGGCAAATGCGTTTCCATCTCCTTTTATTCGCATTAACCCTTTTTCGCACAAGCCAAAAACCACCTCAAGCGAGCGTAAAAAATATTTTGCGAATTAAGGGATTTTAATTTGAAATTTGCCTTTTTCATCACTCGTTTCTGATGCGATACTTCAAAATGTGCATAAAAATAGGCTGATGGAAACATAGCTATTGTATCACCTGACTGCTGTTACATCAAGCCGAAACACTCAAAATGCTAGTGGCTTCAGCAGTAAAACATCACTCGTTTCTGATGCGATACTTCAAAATGTGCATAAAAATAGGCTGATGGAAACATAGTTATTGTATCACCTGACTGCTGTTACATCAAGCCGAAACACTCAAAATGCTAGTGGCTTCAGCAGTAAAAAGTAGTTTAGTAGTTTAAATGTAGTTTCAAATTAATAATTCCAGTAATTTACAATTGGTATTGTTTTAAAAAATGCACAATTGATCTAAAAATAAAAGAAAGACATTTAATACAGGGTAACATACAGTGAAGCTAGCACAGAGTTGGATAACTAATGTCTACTTTTATGCAAGAAAACACTGGGTTGGGAAACACTGATATAGACTGCTTTACATCTTAAAAAAGTTTTTTTTTAAATAATTTCATACAAAATATTTTAAACCCCCAAGTCAAAATGTTATTCATCAGTTTTTATCATGTAACAAATCAAATTATTTTTTAATCTATTCCACACTTCTTAATTGCATTTTACCTCCTCTGCTGAACTAATGCATTCAAATGCCTCATGCTGCCTTTCATTTATACACATGGTGATGCTTGTTCTCTCAATTAATTTGCAATAAATTAACCCATTTATGAGTTAAATTAAAAAAAAAGACACCATTCCTGATCTGCACACAAAGGCTGAGCTCTTTTGATCTCTGAGCTTCGTTTTTCTGAGGTCTTGCTGAACAAAGCTTGTTTGTTTCTTTGAGAACCACTTTAAGGTCCTTGTTAAGTCAAGAGGACAGATAGCACAAATCTAAAACCTGATACATTTTTGTTTGAAATAAGGACATGGAATTTCACTCCTTGAATCCTTTTTCTCCTCACTAGCCTAGCTGATTTCTTTCCAATTGAATCTTAAACAGCCAGATGTGTTTGACATTGGGACCACTAACAACAGCTGCTCTTTATGAAGCCTTCTGGTGCAGGCCTTGAAAATGTGTTTGTTTCCACCACATGATAACATCTTTTACATATTCCTTTGCAAAGCTGCTCTAAGCTTAATGACAACATTAGACCCACACTCTCACTTCACTGATTTTCCTAATACATTCTGTAGGAAAGCAAAATAGTATTTTTTGCTGGATAAAAGGGTTGGCCAATGATGTTGATGTACCTCATGCTACATTTAGCAGATACTGATATGTCATGCCTGAGTACTGGCATGGAAAAGAACAGTCAGAAATGACATACCTTTAATATCTAATTTGTTTCTTTGAGTCAAAACTGAGATTAAATGGAGAAGAGTTAGAAATTCTCCTCTTTTAGAAGAAATCTCAACAATGTTGCAAACTGTTCTCCGATTTTCCAAAGACACCCAAGTGTGAAATGTCAGCTGTGACTATATGCTTACTCATGATTCTCAACAAGGGGTAACAAACTGTTGCTGCCTCTCACTGTTTCAACAAGGTTCTGGGTCTATTTGTCATTGATTATGAATCATGGCTATTAGCATTGTTCTACTGTGCTCCCTATGCAAAGGGACCCATTGTATGAAATTAGGTGGTCCAGACATGTTGACTGCAGGGAATACACAAGTTCTTATTAGGTAACCCTTGGGTATCATCGGCTAGGTCCAGTTTTTTCCCTGCGTGCACTGGGCATCTTTCTCTTGGTGGCTCTGTGCTGGGCTAGCAATCAGCGTTGGTGGCTAGATTTGATAATTAGCATGCAGAGCCATTCGCAGGCATATCTTGCCTGACATAATTGTACCAACTTCTGCTTCATCCTCTACCCACTGTGACTGTGTATGTATTCACAAAATTGTTGGTGCCTGCGTTCATACGAGAAACCGATTATCTGTTGACAAATTGATTCATGTGACTTTTGTTACTTGCTTGTAACAGTGTGTAAACGTCTTTGTGTGTTGGGACACATATGATCATGTTAGATAAGCTTTCTAATAAACGACAAGACTCTTTCAAACACTGGTGAAAGTGTTGCATTTTACTCAAACATTTACAAGGTAACACAATTGCAAAAGGTCGCCCGTATTGACAGCAGATGTTATATATGTGATTGTATTCACACAGGTCATAACCACATTGTTGTAGCATAAAATCAGCGAGCCAGCCAAAAAACTACAGGACTATATGCATTCTTGTGTGTGTGTATGTGTGTGTGTGTGTGTATGTGGGAAACTGTTGCTGTTGTAATTCATGCCTAAAGCTGAGTGCACCCTGTGAGATTTTACCCTGATTTTTAAAAACATTTTAGGGGTCATTCTTTTATTTTTTATTGTTGGTCACAGGTGGATTAGTATGACGTTCCAATTTACTAAGATTTGAGATTAATCTTAGCTTCCAGTGAAGATCTGTCAGTGTTAGAAATAATTGCTCCTACAGTGGCAGTCTAATTAAGAATTTATTGGGAACAGCCATTGATGACTGATGTGTATGATTCAGATAAATATCTGTCAGTTAAAAAAACTTTAACTATATTATATGCAAAATAAATGTAACATTACTTATTTGATGTTACTTTCCCATATGATAATACTACAAAACCTCTAATTTTCTCTAAAGAATGAGCAGTCTATGACCTCTTTGTCCAGCCACAACTAACATACTACAGAAAATCCTTTTTTTTACCCCCTGGCAAAACATTTCCACATTACTGCAAGAAGATGCTTGGGTTTGTGCAGTTTAACTCCAATTCAATCACATACAAATTAAAATGTAGGTGTTGACAAGGATGAGGACTGAAGATATTTGATGTTGCATAGTCTCATTGGATTTTTCCTCAAGTTCTCACTAGGGTCACAAATTGTGCACCCAGCTTAACATGATTAGTATGGCTTTGTCTCTGTCACACGGACACTCACACTGACATTCTACCATTGATTTCCATAAATCTTTTGGGTCATATACACTTGTTTATTCATCTGAGAAATGGTTGACTTGATGATTTATGTAGTGTAGTGTGAATGCATTGTAGATCATCTAATTAAGTCTATCTCACACCTCCAGAGAGCTGTCAAAATGAGACATCAATTCTCACAGCTCTCCAGAGAAACGGCATAACCACATAATAGCAAAACACCTGGCACTTGCTCCTGTGAAAATACCATTACTTTAGCTCTTTCCACTTATAAAAGGTCAGGCTCACTCTCTTGAACATTGTATGGAAGTATGCCTATCTTCAGAAATGTAGGAGTGATCCAGTGCGAGCTACCTCATGTGTGTCTTCAAGCAGAGCATGCAGTCCATTATCAGAGGCGAAAGGCTGTCATTTGAGTGAACTCCAATTGCTGGAGCCCTCTTGAGAGTGTCTGAACTTGAGAGTGAGAGGTTCTGAAGGCAGGCTTCACAGCATCAGATGAGCAGTGATCCTTAGAGGCTTGTGAGGCTGAGAGGGTTTATAAGCGGTTCTGCATCATTTGTTTTTCCGGTATGGGTGACAGCTAAAGAAACAGCATTAACCACTAATCGTATAAGTAAAGATACAACAGGGTCAGAGGTGATGGGAAAGAGGTACCTCAGCCAAAACATTTGATATTTCCCTGGCTACTTGGTAATAGTGGAGAGAAAGAGAAAGAAGGGTGTGAAAAAGAGCTGTCAACATCTAGTTGTGGTTTGCTGATATTCCCCTTGACCGTGGTGGGTTCAAGGACAGGGTATTCCCAAACAGATTTATTCCTTCTGTAAAAGCTGCACTGCAAATTTGTGTTTAGTATCAGGGATTTTCATTCAAGGTCAAAGAGATGTATGAGGGAATCTTGAGGCTGGATCACTAATGTCCACAGAAACATCAAAACAAAGCTGAGAGCCTGAGTATTCTCTTCAGTCCTCATGAAAGAAAAGCCTACCAACAAAAAAAGCCTTCGTTCTCATATAAGAACATTGAATACTGGCTGGAATACCACTCCAGTGCTGCGAACCCCCTTAATGTCTGAGTGCTCCTTCTGATTAGTCTGTGCTGATGTGCCACGGATCTTCAGAGGCAGCTGTCGGGGACGGGGCTCTCAGGTGATTGGCTGTCCTTCACTGCTACTTCAGAGATGAGCGTCAAGCAGGTGGCAGGGTTGCGGGAGGCACAGCGAGATAGTAGCTCCTGTCCACTCCGTCTGCAAGGGCACAGGTAACCACGCAGGTGCATGCGGACCTTGCTGTGCAGCGAGGCATAGATGAAGGGGTTGTAGCAGGCTGAGCTCATGGCTATCAGGTGGCAACTGACCTGCAGCACGTTGACATAGCGCTTGTCAATGATCTGGAAGTCCGAGTCTAGATCCAGAAGGAGATTGAGGACTTGCAGCGGGAGCCAACAGAGGGCAAAGGCGAGGACAGAGGCCACCAGAAGGGAGAAAGTCTTGCGCCGCTGTTTGCTCCATCGCTGCTGGCTATGGGACGGCTCTCCAGGCAACGTGTGTTTGCGGAGGTGCACGCTGATGGCACAGTAGGAGATGCTTACAGACAGCAGGGGAATCATGTAGGATGCCAGCAAGAAGAAGCAGGAGTAGAGTAGGCGCTGTCGTTCGGTTCCCAGCCAGAACTCCTCGCATACTACCAACTCCATGCCACTGGGTCGTAGGTCCACGTAGCGTGTGTGGAGGGAAGGGGGAGCAGCGAGGGCCAACGAAACTGCCCAGACGCCCAATGCCACTGCGCCACAGCCCCACACCGAGATACGCCTCCGTACTGGGTATGCCACCACCACATAACGGTCCATGGCGATGGCGGTGAGAGACAATACAGAGGTGAAGACCGTTGCACCTTGTAACAGAGGAATAAGGTGGCACATTGGACGGCCGAATGTCCAACCACGTGCATCAAAAGCATACGATGCTGTCAATGGCACACAGCTCAGACACATCAGCAAGTCCCCAGCTGCCAGGTTGCCAATAAAGAAATTAGTGGCATTGTGGAGCTTCTTATCCATCAGAATGCAGGCAAGAAGGAAACTGTTCCCGACACCAGCCACAACAACAACCAAGGCGTAGAGTGGAATAAACAGAGGTTTGAAGCGGAAAAGCAGCTGGGTTCCTGAAAATTTATCCAGGAGGTCTGTCCGATTTGAAGCTCCGAGGGTTGTGTTAAAGCCCGCCAAAACTTGTTCCAGAAGAGGATCCATTTCAACCTGTGACAAAAACATTCATGAATAACAAAGACGAACATCACACACACACAGCTACACACTCAGTCATTGGTTAGAGATAAACTCAGTGTGAGATTGGCACATGGAAATGCTGTTGCCATGCTCTTGATGGAACCACTTTTAAAGAGTCTTTCTCCTTCTGCCTTGATGAGACTTGAGCACCCTCTAAGCGCAAAGCAGAAAGGCTACATTCCACGGATCCAATTAATTGCTGGAGCAGACTTTTTTCCGAAGGTGAGTCATGAAGTCTAATTATAGTGTTATTATTTAGTATTATCTAGAAGAAACTCCTAAGGTAGTCATATTTACCTTTATTTAAAGCCACATTGTCTGTAGTAATTCACAATGATCTACTGGTTATCAGGCCTTATGAATGGAGAAAAATTTGCATTTGATGACTCTGTAATTACTTCCTGATATCAAACTCCATTACACAGAATTTCACAATGTGTGATTACATGAATGCATGATTACAGTAGCAATCATAGCACATGCTCAACAGATTTGAGATGAAAAAGCCAAAAAGTACTAATGATGATAATAAACATCAGATGTAAATGCAATTAATAACTAATAAATGCATTATCTAACAATTGTAGTTTTGCATAAATTATGATTTGCACTAGGAAACAGTGTGTTCCAAATATGCCATCTTTTTGAACGGTGACCGTGATTTCACCAAGTACAACATGTTCCTGGATCAACATCCTTGTTTATCCTGGAACAACATTCCTATCAACCAATCAGAATTGAGGGATAACTTTTCAGGAAATATCTGTTTTAGGCTTATAATCAGGGTTAGGTGCTTCTACACCCTTGTTAATCAGCTATCATTTCACACTGTTTTTAGGAATAAATTATGGGTAGGGTTAGGTTTAGGGGTAGGGATTGGGTTAAAGGGGTCATATGATGCTGCTAAAAAGAACATTATTTTGTGTATTTGGTGATCTGTTTTAGGCTTATAATCAGGGTTAGGTGCTTCTACACCCTTGTTAATCAGCTATCATTTCACACTGTTTTTAGGAATACATTATGGGTAGGGTTAGGTTTAGAGGTAGGGATTGGGTTAAGTCTATATTTTTGGACAGTTATGTTGATCCAGGATCAACAAAAGATATTGATCCAGGAACATGTCTTACTTGGCAAAATCACGGCGACCCTTTTTGAACAGTGATAAAGATTAAGTACAAATGAAAACATTGTTATCAGTGTGTCATGTTAGAAATGATATCTGATGATGCCATCATCTGCCAGGAAAGCTGTAATACAGCATATGGTCAGAATGAGACAAAACAGACACATTTAATTTTTTATATAAAATGTAAATTTGACTTAGTTAATATTAAAGCAATTGAATGCAAACTTAATTCATCAATTTGAGTTCAAATTCATCCTTTTTTTAATTAAGTAATGCAACACTGATCTACTATGTGTGGAAAACATAAATTAAAAAGTGTTTTAAAAGCAATGCCAATTACAGCACAGTTTTAAAAAGGCATATGCAATGTGAATGACTAGCAAGTGCATGTTTGTGAGAGAAAATGCAAAAGACAGAAAGAGTACCTGCTGCACAAAAGCTTGATGTATTGCAAGGTATGATTTTTTGATGTCCCTTCAGTGTTCTTCCACAGTTGAGATATTGTTCATCTCCAAATTTCCACATCCATAAATGATCCACTGTGCCCAGTTTTCCATGCAGTAGTGTGTAACTGATGCCATTTACCACTGTCTCACAGGAGGAGAGTTGTTAGTGAGGTGCAGACCACCAACCCAATGGACTGTGATGGAGGGGGTGCTGGGGGGAGAGAGAGAAGGGGGAGTGACTCTGTCTTCTGTCACAAATGCAGTAAGACTAAGACTGAAAAAAATACACAGTTCTCTTTCTGAGACCAACCTCCTTTTTTTACTCACTCTCACTTTAGATTAAAATTCACACAGAGGCACACGTATTTTATTTATACAATTTATAAAAACTCAGTCTTTAATCTCTCTTTGAGATCATTTTTCTTTTCCCCAGCTTGGTATCTGTGAGCAGCTGATAATTCTGGAAATATCTGCTTGGCGATGCATGTGGTTGCACTAATGCACACCACACAGAATAACATATAGATATGGAGGGGAAAAAGGACACAGGTGGTTTTTGAATTCAGTACAACAGTTGGGTATTTCTTCATATGGGCTTTTTGGACTTTTAGAAAACAAACTCTTTTGTTGTTGTGTGGTTGAGGTGGAAATCACAACACAACTTAGGGATAGCTAAATTGTACATAAAAAAATATATTATATGCTAATTAGGTGCCAAGACCTATGTTTGATCAATTATTTTGTAATTTATTTTTACTTTATGAAGTTAAAGCAGGGGATAAAAGGAGCGACAGCAGACATTTCAGCTATCTGCCTTCATCAGTGTAACAGTTCTTTCAGAATCAGAAATGGCAGAAAAATGCTGTTCATTAACATGGTGCCCAAAAAAAAAAAAAAAAAAAAAAAAATCAAATTTAAACCCCAAAGTGACATTTTCTGTAAATAAAACATCCAAAATGTCTCTTTTTGTAAGAGTTTTTATTTTTTTTATAAATATCTCCACCGCAGCTGGAAGTCATAACTCTTTCAATATCTATACATTTAAGCTGTTCAGTGTCGTGATTACAATCAATACAGTGTCCAGCAATCGGAGATCACTCACTTTAATCTTCATTGATCTTGATGTTTTCCCAACATACATCAATGGGCATGAACATTGGACATCACAATTTTAGTTGAACATTTTATACAATTTTTTAGTACAGAAAAAAACATGATGTACAATTCTGACATGGACATGCTTTTTATGTCATCATGTACAACATTTCATCTAACTAGAATGTTCGCCAAGTTTTGAGATCTTTTGTAAGAGAACATTGAAAGTTATTTGAAAACATCTTTTAAGGAAGAATCTAAAGCTAATATAAACCAAAATATGCACCGTCCCACCTGTGGGACGCTTGGCGCGCTTTTTTGTTGTTGTCCTTTTTCTCAATCAAATGTTTTAGTAATAATCATAAATTATATATCGTTTGAAAGCTAAGAAGCCCAAGATTCATCCTGTGAAAACCATTTTGAAATCAAACATTGCGTTTCCATGGAAATGGTACTTTAAAATCTTTTGGCAGTCTCCTCCCCCTTAGTGGGCAGGGTCAAGTGTCATATTACAAAATGTATTACGGTCTTTTCCAATCAAAACTTTTTATAATCTTGACAAAAAACATATCACTGGAAAGGTCTGAGTCTCAGGATTCCATAGTTATTTTGAAGACAGAAGCAAAATTGGCAGAGAAATTTCAACATATGTGACAGAAAAATGCATTAAAAAAATCAGTGGAGTTTGGATGGCACCCGGTGGCTATTTGTGGTATAACACGCTAAATAAAATCTCATAGAAACCTCAATTTTTTTCAGATCAACTTCAAATTTGGAACATAACTTATTTAGACAGAAGGCTTAAATTTTATAGCAATTTTAGAGTAAAACATGTTATATACAATATTTATTATATATAAAATATAATAAAATTAGTACAGTGTATTTTATTTACAATAAATTTAAACTTCTATAACTTTTTGATACTTACATTTTTTGAAACAATACGCTTTTGCCATAATCTGCTGATTGTCTTCTTTTAAAAGAGACCAACCTTACGTCTGTCTTCCAAAGTGTTCATAAATTACAACAATTTAAGTTTGGATAATGCACTTTCATGCCTATTTTAAAAAATGGGGGGTGACAGTTAAGGGGTTAATAACAAATAATATATAAAAATATTATATAAGAGTTTGTATAAATCATTTTGAGACTGGTGTTATTTTCGCATATACTATTATAGTATTTATTAATATTTTTAATTTAGTTTTTATTTCAATTTTAAGTTCATTACTTAATTTAGTTTGTATTTCAATTTTGTTATGTGCTTTGTATTAGCTTTAATTACTTTTATTTTAGTTTGAGTAATTTTAGTACTTAGTTTTTTTAAGTACTTTTCTAAGCTTTTTCACCTAATGTTTGTTTTATTTGTCAGCTTTATTTGAATTAATGAATATGATTTGTGATAGTTTTAGTTCACAATAACAACACAGTTTAAGACATTAGATTGTACATATTATATTACAGATTATTAAATATGACAGATATTTTGATTTTGTTTAGCTGATCATAATTGCAAAGTTTTAATTCATTTTTATATATATAATACATTTTCATAGTTTAAAAATGCTAAACTGAGTCTTGGATAAGCTAAAACAACACAACATTGTTTTAGCTATATAATATATCTATAGGCACTTAAAGTTGATATAGTTGAAATGTGTTAGTTTTATTAAAAATCAACCCCTGGGGCATGAAGTTGAAAAAGCAACCAGATCCACAGCAAAATGTCACCCACTGTAATATCCTTCTATTTCGATGTTGACAGCTATAGGTTAAAGCTATAGATTAATTCTCATACCTGGCATTGAATTTATTTCCACTGCTATTCGATTGAAAAAAAAAATCACTACATCCAATTTTCTCTTATACTTCCCAGACAACCACTTTGATCAACATTTCATTCACTATTGTAAATGTTTTACAACTTTACTATGATTACCAGTGATTGAAAACAGCCCTCCTGCAATTCTCCCAGCATGAGAACAATGTTTCTTACCAAACCACCCAGTACATGCCCAAAGAGGAAAGCTGAATGCCAGACATGCAATTCCTTCTATAAGTATCCCTCCTAACAGTTAATCATCATGAGCTTTGCTATTTGCACCGCAATGAGCAGGCAATCATTTGTACAACTTAGAAAGAGTGTCATTCAGTTTTGAATAGTTTGTTGGAATACAGGAAACTTCTTACGGCCTGATGTAGTTAAATGGTCAGGAAGAATCATGAGAAATAAGAGTTTTTTATTTTATTGACACTAAAAATTATAGTCTCTAGAAGGAGGTTTAGGATGTGGGATAGTGCACATAATGCGCAAATGCAATTTGAAATGGACTGATTATGTAATCTGAATTTCACTAAAATGAAAAGTGATGCTTCAATCAATTCATGGAAGTTAAGTTTCCATAATCAACAATCATTGTTTATGTAAAGGCATTCACATTAATTCACGGTAAATGTCTTATCTCCCTCACAGGACAGCTGACTTGGGTGTGTTTATTTATTTATTTTGGCATTCAAACTGACACAGAGTGGATGTGTTTGGGGCTGGCATGAGGTTAAACACAATCAATTACCATCTTGTTGATGCCCTGAGAAGGGTGAACTAAAAATGGCCAAAAAGAGGGCAAACAGAGTGAATTTGAAAGGTTAATTGCAGTTGTGCCTGTCTAAGTAAATGTCTTGGCATAGCTATTCTGAATTTGGCCGTGGGCGAAACCTTTAGTGTAAGACAATCAACACTAATAATTTTACCCCTTGAGTCATGAGGATTTTGACCTCCTCAGTTGCCCCGACCTTTGTTCGACCCCAGCGACCACTCTCACAGTGTGAACAGTGGTGTCATGTGTGAGCTGTTGCTTTTGCTTGACGATGGGACGAATAATAGGATAAAAGAGAGCAAAGGGAGAAGTTATAGATTCACTGGGTGTAATATTGGCACGGGTTAAAACTCATTTAATGGCACTGACTCAGAATCAGATTTCCAGACTCAGACGTTGACCTTTTTTGAAAGTTCAAATCCCTTTCCAGGTCAGTCCCAGGGCTTTATATAAGGCTTTTATTTTTTTAATGAAACTGGATATTAAGCAAGAAAAAAATGCATTTTATTCATTTGAAATTTATTGGTTTACAAAAAGTAATAATGTATCACCCTTGATACTTCTGTGTCAAGTATATTTTTCCAGCTACTACAATGGCTTTAAGTGTGGAAGCTTATTTCCACTATAAAAATAATGGATAATTTAAAGGGGTCATATGACGTTGCTAAAAAAGAACATTATTTTGTGTATTTGGTGTAATGAAATGTGTTTATGCGGTTTAAGCACATTACATTAAAAAACACATTATTTTCCACATACTGTACATTATTGTTTCTCCTCTATGCCCCGCCTTTCTGAAACGCAGTGTGCTCTGAAGGTGTGCTCTGATTGGCCAGGTATCCAGTGCGTTGTGATTGGCCGAATACCTCAAGCGTGTGACGGAAATGTTACGCCCCTTACCATACTGTGATGCCGTGTCCCGGTGCGACGAGACAAAACCAATAAAACCCATTATAAACGAGGCATTTGTAGCATCCAGTGGGGACATAATTATTGATAATAATTACTTATACTGTCTTTTTACGCGTTGTGTTGCATCGCGCCGCGTAAACATAAAACCATGTCTGCATTTGTGATCGGAGAAACAACAAACAACAAGCGCTACTCTACACTGCTCAAAACTCGCGTTTGAATCGTCAGTGGCAAATTCTTTAAATATGAAAACGTACTTACAGGCTGTGAGCCAGCATTATTTGCAGAAAACCGGCATTGTAGGCTACTCTCCCAGGAAACAGTCCTCGTCCTCCGTAAAATGCGTTGCACACACACGAATATATGG
>NW_015662588.1:202087-205818 GCF_001515625.1 Sinocyclocheilus rhinocerous
CCTTCTTTCTTTGCGTGAACATTTGGGCGGCACAGTGACGTAGACATGTGGGGGCGTGTTTAAACGTTTAAGGCGTTTTAGGAGGGCGTGGACGAGTCTTAACTTTTATAAAGAATATCTTTTTGGGTTTGATACTTTAGTCTTTGCAACTTTAGGGATCTTATCTATTCACAAACAGCTTGTAACACTCCAAAGAGAAAGGAAAACTTGAAATCACATCATATGACCCCTTTAATTAAATAAAATAACTTCAAGTTTATGTCTCACAATTTCAAGTTTTAAACTCATAATTGAATGTTTATATCTTGCTTTTTTCTTTTCTTGGATTTTATAAAGGGTCAATAAATGTCAAAAAGATTCAGAAACTCACAAGGTTTGAATGTGTCTAACAGAATATGTGTTTACTGTATGCATGTTTCAGTGTATGTGTCAATGTGTCGTTGAAGGTGAAGTGTGTAACTTATGCACCACTAGTGAAGCCAAACAGAAAATAAAATGGAACAATTATGTAAATCCTCCCCCCTAAGCTAAAACAGAGCACTATAGGGAACTGGTAGGAACAGCCATTTTAAACTCATTTCCATATGAAACAAACAATGACACATGGATCTTTGCACAAATGTCACCTTCACACACATCTCAAAAATTTGTTTTGTCTCCTCAGAAGCTTTTTAGATTATTTCTTCAGTCCTTTTGAGGTTTTGTCATGCAGCCCAGCATCAGCTGCATAAAATTGGATCTTTCTCTGTTCGACCATCCCATCAGTAGTAAAGAGAACATACTTCTTTTCCACTCTCACCTGAACCGTCCTCTGACCCCTCAGGCTTTTAGCGTTCAGTATGTCTCATAGTTTATTCATACCTACTCACACAAGAGATAAATAACATGGCGAGAACTTTGAAGGTGCTGCTCAGTCAGATGCTCCAATTCCTTCTGAAAGACACAAAGAAAACAGACATACAAGAACTTTACTTACCATAAGCCATAGAAGGAATTGAATATTCATGTTCTTCACTCTGTGCAGGTTGAAGATGTTTTTTGGTCTTTCCCCAAAGAAACACCCTTAAGGTCAACAAACTAGACAAATTCTACCATGAACATGTTTGTTATATCACAAATCCAATAAGGGTTATGCTATGCATTTAATGTTTCACTTTAAACAGACTGAGTGACTTCCCTGTAACCTGATTGACCATCTGATCTAAAGGCTTCTCCTGCTTGTTGTCCAGATGGGGATCCATGTGTGATGTCATATTATATCAGAATATTCATCTGTATAATAGAGAACTGGATTGCTCATGACGTCATAAAAGTGAAGCCGCTGCGCCGCCATATTGGTATTCCCTAGTATTCCCATACATTCTATAGGAAATCGTACGATTTTAAAGAGAAAACATCACCCAACAAGTCAGCGTATATATCTTAAGTATCCCTGTACATTCTTACAACGCAAACCTCCTGAGCATGTAAATGGTTATTTGTTTAATGTCAGGAATTTCCCCTGCATATTAAAAAAGTTACGTGTCCTATACATTACCGTAGCGAATATAAGATGAACATGATGAACATCAGACAGATAAATCCACAACATATGCAAATGACAAAGTGCTCATGAAATCTGAATAAAGATTTATGCTTTGTATGTAGCCTATGCGTTAATTCGCCTTGTACGTTCACGGTTTATGTAATTATGTTGTTTTTTATTCGTATAGTACGGTAACTGCAAATGTTTTTCTAACAATGATTTCGTTAACAACATTCATTTTATTTGGCAGTCAATGATTTAAACTTCGGTTAAATTAATAATTAATTAAACGCATTAGGCTACTCCTGCAAACTGTAATGCTAAAATGCCATAGAATTTGCGCAATCTTGAGGAGTCTGAAATAGATATTGCCCCCTCAGGACATACAATAATACACACATCATAATAACGTATTCAGAGAAATAAAACTGACTGCATATGCTACGGACTTAAAGACATGAAGCTTTATTTCCAAGATGATAAGTCGTAAGCTCTGAATTTCAGCAGCTATATAGTAAGAGGTTGTATATCCAAATCAATTTCAGATACTAATACCATATATACAGTGGGTACGGAAAGTATTCAGACCCCCTTAAATGTTTCACTCTTTGTTATATTGCAGCCATTTGCTAAAATCATTTAAGTTAATTTTTTTTCCTCATTAATGTACACACAGCACCCCATATTGACAGAAAAACACAGAATTGTTGACATCTTTGCAGATTTATTAAAAAAGAAAAACTGAAACATCACATGGTAGCAAAACGGTGCACACCGGTTTGAGCTTGAATTTGCCCCTGAATACCACTTGACGCCTCTTATGGCGTCATAATGCGTCACGTAAGAGTAGCAACACAAATAGACTACAAAAGACTCTTCGTGTGCTCTTAATTTGGTTTGAAAGCGCATTACTGAGGCATATATAAAGAATGCAATTATTAAACGCATAGAAAAAAAAAACATTGCATAAGACCGTATATCATGTAGGCTACTTAAGTGTGTGCGTGTGTGAACGCGCTATGAATAATACATGATTATTCTGACCTCTTGTGGGGAAGTTACTCAACTGCTGACACAGTTTTAATCATGTTTATATTTTTAAATGAATGAAAGAATAAAAATAATTACAAAATCACGTTCACCCACCTAATAAATATTTAATCTAGATGTCAATTTTATATTAATCCATTGCAGTTCATTTTTATTGTTGTATATATCTTAATTAGGCTTGAAGGTGCATTCTTATCTTGTGGCACAGAACAGGGTTTTCCAAAAAATTTGGTGTAAATGAGAAGTGCAAGAGTGAATGTTAGAAGTTTAGAAATGTCATTATATGTAATAATCCATTCATTTATCATGATTTGAGAGTAGCATACCAAACCAGTCCGTATAAAGTGTGAAATATATGAATAAAATTCTAGCTCCTGCAGGTAAATTACTTTTTCTTTCTTTCTTTTTTTTTCTCCAGTGTTGTAGTAATGGCATTTTACAGTACTGTCATCTCACAGCAAGAAGATCCCTGGTTTGAGTCCTGGCTGAGATAGGAAGCCTTTCTGCATGGAGTTTGCATGTTCACCTTTTGCTGGTATGGGTGTCCCCCACAATCTAACCATATGCAGGTTAGGTGAAATGGATACACTAAATTTCTCCATAATCAGAGAGGGTGTCCCAGCACTGGGGTTGCATGAGTTTCTCATAGTCTCAGTATCACAAGCATTCCTTTAACACACCCATTCAATAACATAACCAAATTTAACTAAAATTGTCAGCTCAATACAATAACTGTCCCATTTCACTTCATCCAGTGGAAATCAGGGTTTTCAATAACACTTTTATTATAATTAAACTTAATTTTGAATTTACTTACCATTTGTATGCATTCATTATACAGCTGATGAAGAAGAGGAATACATTTTGCCAGAAAATACTGCCCATTTAAAAGGTTTATGACGGGAGTGGCTTGTGAAACACTACATTTCCCATGATTCTGATAGTTACAACCCGTTCTCATGAAAGTGCGTATAAATAGTATGCCAAATAAAAACGAAAACTTGTGGTATTGATATGCAAAAATGGACTTTGGCGTTGTATATGCTACGCGATGGGTAGGATTAGGGTTGTGGGGTAGATGCGTATCATAAGTACGCGAAAACTGCGCATCATATGCACTCCAACAAATTTCGTATCATATGCACGCGAAAACTGC
>NW_015662588.1:206045-226960 GCF_001515625.1 Sinocyclocheilus rhinocerous
CCTTTTAGAGCTCTTTATTAAAAAAAAAAAAAAAAAGACTTCAGAAATGTGTAATATACTTCATATTTTTACAAAAATCAGTTGTTTATAGCCATCTACCTTACATTTAATAAAAAAAATATGAGAGAAAAGAGAGAGAGAGAGAGAGAGAACATACTAGATTTTGAAGTAGTTTTTATTGAAATAGTTTTGTAATTAAGTACTATTGCCATTTTAGCATACATTTTATTTGTAGAGTATTAGAATGCATTATGTTTACAGTAAGCATTACTGAATTACATTGAGATTTTTTTACATTTAACATATAGGATGCAAATAAGTAAGACTATCAGGCTGTATTTAAACCACATTATTACAGGAAAGAGTTCATCAATTCTTTCATCAACTGGCACATAAGTGATGAATCAGAATTTCGCCTTCTGTTGACTTTATTTAGAGAAAATAATAAGAAAATAATCTGTAATAGTAAACTGTTTTATCAACTGAAGGGAAATCATCAGAAACACAGGCAAGGATATAATAATGCTGGTACAGGACATTATCACTCTGTAATTTGAAAGGCTTCTCTCAGGCTCTGTATTGCTTCCATCTGAGTGATTTTCCCCCATGCTTCAGGTAATATTGCAGGTGCACACTGATATTGTTGAGCAAATCTACTGTTGTACCTCATGAACACGTACCTCCAGTAGACTGCAGCCCCATTATTCCTAGGATCTTCTGGGTGAATTTTCCAGTCTGGGTAGATGGATTGGTACTCCTTAAAGGGCAGAGACTGGCCTGCAGTATCTCTGTTTTGAAATTGGTTTTGTCCTGCAATATCTGCAGAGCAGGTGCTGTGCGACAGAGTAGTGGAGTTGGCATTGATATAACACACTAGAACTTTGGGGCGATGGACAACCGCTTCGTGCACTTGATGTTCTTTTTCTTCCAGGTCACATGGAGCTTTGCAGAAAGGACAGCGCTTATCGCACCCCTTCACTTTTTCGTATAGCATCTCCTGAAGTTTATCAGGGAGGTTATCAGGGACTTCAATGACATCCTCATTCTCCATAAATTCCTGAGCAATTGATGAGGATAAGACAGAGACTGATTCCTCTAGGTTTGCAAAGAAATGCTCACGATGTGTATTATTGTCGAACAAAGATTTCTTCAAGATTTGAGTTGGCATAGTGACTTTTCCTAGACTCTCCAGGCTGGCACAAACTTTCTCAAGTAGTTGTCTAACATTGTTCTGTGCCCCACTACTAGATTCAGATGCCTGATTAATGCACCTCTTCACCCAATCAAAGATTTGGTGTATTCGCTGTTCCCTTCGGTCTTCTATCATAACAGAACCTGACAGATGAGCTCTGACAAAATTCTCAATACTCTTCCGGCAGAAGCTCTCATGGGACTGAAGGTACTCATGGACATTCTCAAAGCTGTCTTTTATCAGCATTTCTTTAAGAAGACTGTAGTGGAACTTTTTTGGTGAGCTATAAAGCCGTGCATTTTCGTTCTGGAGCATATCATCAAATATCTGTCTCTCCAAGCTATTGTAAATGAAGTCTTCGACTGTTGGCTGGAGGCACTGACTGGTGAAAGATTGAGCAGCTTTTTGACACTGGTCCCTTTTTCGGAACTGATATATGAAACTCAACATGTGCCTGTCCCTGGTCTTATTTAGGAATCTCTCTTTAATGTCCCTTTCCCTTATGAACGACTCCTGCACCTCTTGAAAAGACTCTGCTGCTTTGCCACAGATGTATCCTTTGATATCCACTTCAAATTTGGGACTCATCACAAATGGCTCACCTTTTAAAACTTCTAGACCCTTGTCCACAACTGCAAGCAACTCTCTCATGTAGCTGTCTGAGTAGCCTTCATTGTAGCACACTTTTTCTGAGACTTTCCTGTCGCAGTCTTCTGTCAACTTATTGGTGAATCTTTGTGCAACGTTCTTATTGTACTTCAGTGTTTTCTTCATCTTACTACTCAAAGCAAAATGGGCAGTCTTCACTTTAAAGCCATTGAGTTGGTTTGCATCTCGGAGTCTTATGTTTTGTTTTTTTAGACCACGATCACTTAGGTTTTTCTTTAGCTGCTTCACCATCCTTGCAAAGATTTATTGTGTCTCTAAGTATGATCATTCATGCTGGATGGGATATTTTCCCAAACACTAACAAATTCACGTTCAAGCTCCTTGTCCTCAATCACACAATTATTGTTCTTGCAGGTCTGCAAGAGTGAACGTAACCTTACCTCCAGGGCTGCTTCAAGTGATGTCAATAAGGCGTGCATCTTAACTGACATATCATGACGAATGGTAGCAGACACAAGTTTCTGGGCAACATCAGATGTCATTTGCTCTTGAATGAGGTCTACTCTTTTGAGAAGGCTTACTTTGTAATTTTCCACAAGGGCAATATCAATATCCTCCTGTCTAAGGTCCCAGAGATTAGCCTTAATATGGTCTCTCTCTGTATTGATTTGGGTAGCTGATTCATCTCTCAAGATTCTGAGTATCCTATCTGAATCCATATGTTCTCCATTTTGCGATGCCAATTCTTTCAACTCTGTTATGTGATCGTTCAACGCTTCAACCCAAAGATCCAGTTGATCACTGAGCTGCTTCTCTCCCTGTACAAGTTTTGTGCAGAGGCCAATGATGGCATCAGCTGTGCCTGTGTCTCCAAACTTTATGGCAAAATTTCCATTTTTCACTGACTCCCACAGACTTAACATATGCTCCATAAATGAGCCCAAGCAGGTTGACTGGCCATTTGTTGCCTTTTCATGGAACATAGTCAACAGTCTTTTCTTTAGCCTGAGCATTGCATCACTGCAGATTTGATCATTTTGTGAAGTCACAGAACTGCTGGTCCATGGGCTATACAGGTTATGGCTTATACCTCTTGTTTCACTTGTGGGATGTGTTTCTCTTTGAAATTCATTTGGGAGCTGTCCTGTGGTCAGTACATCAATTATACAACTCATGATTTTTCCATCCATTCCTGCTTCCTCTGAAACAACCTGAAAGGTAGTCTTCCTCTCCAAGTTTCGTGTGCAGAGAATAGCATTGACAGCAATCTGAAGGTTGCTTCTTGTTTCGTTAAAACCCTCATCTGGTAAATTTATTAGTGTAATGTCACTTAGTCCACTGACAAAGGTAGCCAGTTCACTGTCATGCACAAGACTTCTTTTTGTTTGAGGGTTCAAACCTTCTGTGCTAATCAGCAACAGAAATTCACAGTCCATCTCCATTCTGAAGTTGTCAGGCAGGCTGAGGAGTAGCATGTACGCCCCTTTGATATGCCTTCTACCCCACTTTGGGAAGTTGACGCCAAACAAGGCAGATAAGATCTCTGCGTTCTTGGAGTTGTGGAAACCTAGGATTGTCAGAACTCTCATGCGACTGAATTTTGGTAGTTGCTTGTATACCTCATAAAGAACGCTGTATGCCCAGTTCATGGGAAATACGGAGGCATCCCCATCATAGAGCTCAAGGGGAACTCCATAAAAGAGTAGTTCAGCATCTACATATGGTAAACGGAACATGTCGTACAAGTCACTGTTTGGGCCGCGGAAGTATCTTTCATAGACCAGTCCCATCTCTCGAAGGAAATGTTCAAGTCCAATGCAAGGTTCTAGCATTTGTTCCTCATCTGCTTCCCTATGATGGGACAGGTTCTCCAACTGCATAACTTCAAGTTTCACCCTCATCCAAGAGAGAAAGAATGCCCGCTTGGTTGTGTCAAATGAACAGAGAGCTGCAGTAAAGGCTCTCATGGCTGTTGTTAATTCATAATCAAGCAGTTGTTTTATAAGATTTTCCTTCTCCCCTGTTAAGCTCTGGGATGTGTATTGTTGGTGACGTGCCTCCTCCTTCTCCAGCTGACACAACTGTTTCCATACTGTACCCTGCAGGGGCAGCTGGTTCTCCAAATAGCTGGACACTCCATTTTCAATTCCACTGAGGACTTCTTCAACTTCACTGAATGCCATTCGACATATCTCATCTTCATCAACATTAATGTTGAAGTCATTGGCCATACCAGCTGTACCTACGAGGTTTGTGGTGTGCAGGTATGGAATAAAGCGATCCAGAACATCTCTTAAGTTTCTTAGGGGAAGACGTTGTCATGAGGATCTCCGGAAAGCAGGTTCCAACACACCTCCACAAGACCATCAGAGAGAACTCGAGGCAGCTGCCCTCCCTCCATACCACAGTTTATGAAGCAGTCATTCACCTCATGAGGACCCCCAAGAACACGGTTGAGTACTCGAGATTTTGAGACATTGCAGCAACCTAGCCTCACTGCTGAGAGAAATGGCATCCTGGAATCGGCCATGTTCTTCATGATAGGTCCCTCAGAAGGTGACTTCCACTGACCTAGAACACCTCTAAATGGACTCAGGAGGATGGTTCCTTTCTTTTCCGGGTGAATAGGTGGAAGATACAGAGGCACTGCAAAGTTGCACTGCAACATTCGCAGGGTGATCTCTTGCTGTAGGAAACTATTTGTTGTCATGTAGATGACAGCAACCAGGTCTAAAGGATTGATAGCGCATTGTGAATTATCATTCATGTCCAAACCATAATCTCCTACTGGTATCTTGCAGCAAGTGCTGCGGGCTTGGGGATTACATAGCCAGAGCCGCCGGAGAAATGCATTTGAGAGCTCTGTTGGGTCCTGTGGAAGGTCGTCTTCAGTGCTAAGGGTGCTTACATATTGCATTGTTGTGAGATCCAGAGGTGCCACCTTTTCCCTTTGAAGGTCCAGCATTTGCAGTAAAATATGCTTGTCCCTGTCAATTTCAGACACTAGAGGAGAAACATATTGGGTGAATAAATCCAGTGTATCAGTGTTCTAGTAAAATCACAATGTTTTTTTTTCTAGTCTTATAATAATCTTGCAATTATCATGAATGCTATGATGTTATCTATGATGTTTCTAAAAAGCTTGGAAAAAATGCTTAATAATGGGATGATGGATACTGAAATCTGATGCATACAGTAACTCTTACCTATCTCAGTAGTAAGGGGCCCCAGGTCGGGGACAGTCTTCCGATGTAGAGACATTGTTTTAGAATGTTTCTTTGATTGTCAGTTACAATTCGAAGAATCACATTGACCAGCAGGCCAGAAATGACATAATGTTAAAGAATGTCTCTCTTTCTGCTACAGAAACTGAAATAAAAAAATAAATAAACACGGTACACAATATATACAACATGCAAATACAAAATGCACATTTTAATTTTTTTTTTGCAACAAAAACGTAAGAGTCCAGACTACACCTGATTATAGATTCATGAATTGGCTTTTTAAAGACAGGTAGGAATTTTGTAAATTAGATGTTCATATCCCTAACAGATGACCAATTATATCCAACCTTTTCTAAACTGAGGAACACAATTTAACAAAATTGTTAAAACTTTGCCTTAGGGGCGCAAAACTATGGTAATTGTGCTGGGCTGATTACTTTCTGACAGTGTTGCGACATTATTGGTTGGATGTCTAATAGTGTGTATCAGTTTGTTCTGTATATCAAATTCACATAGCTGGGGTTTTCATTTATTATTTGCCTATGTAACTGTCAATGCAATCAACGTTTTATGTATTTTTTTTCAGCAGAATTCATACATCAGCAACTACTTAACATGCATCTTTCTTCTTTCCTGAGGCTCATAAGTATGCTTATCATAAACCACACAGATGGAAAGCTAATTTCTCATTAAAATCAATGCTTTTGCATTCCTCAGCAAGGATTAGGCAGTCGCTAGTGAATAATTCATTAAACATAGATCCAAAACCACACATCAGTTCAAATCAAATATAAAGTACACAACTACTATCATACCTATTCAAAATGAATGTAATTTCTCATTTAATAAAATCACTGAAATGCTAAACTTTGCCAATGGTTTTATACAAAATATGTACTCATCAGTATCATTGGTAAGACTGATATCATCTTGCTCTGGAATGAGTTACAAAAAATCTGCTTACCTAAAAATGTATGTGAGCTATCTCGTCAGCTTGTGTGCTGTGCTGTCATGACATGGAAATTACATCGGCATGATCATAACACTGAGTTCTTATATGAGCCCTGAGAGTGATAAGGTCTGCTTTTTTGGAATTTCCCACACCCCTTTCATTAGGTTTGTACGCAGATACAGTTCTTGATCACGTACACACTCACAAAACAAGAAGCGCCATGCAGCAGAAAAAGTACCAAATAAATCAAACAGATGTCCTACACAGTATTATGCAATGTAATCGTTTAAAACACTTCTTTAATACATATTTTGTGAACTAAATTTTGAAACCAAGTGTCATTTATTTTGAAGAAAAAAAACATTAATTTTTTTTAAGTAAAACATTTCACATATATACACACACACACACACACACACACACACACAGGTTTGTTTTTGTGAATTGTGTGGACATTCCATAGGCGTAAATGGTTTTTATGCTGTACAAACCGTATTTTCTATTGCCCTACACCTAAACCTACACCTTACAGGAAACTTTCTGCATTATTAGATTTTCACATAAACTCATTGTGAATGATTTACAAGCCTTTTGAAATATGGGGACACTCAAAATGTCCTCATAAATCACCTTCTCGTTGTAATACCTATGTCATACCCATGTCATTATACAAATTTGTGTCCTCATAAATCACAAAAACGCACACACAAACAAACAAAAACTGAGTTTTAATTATTATTGCTCTTAATTTTTTTATGCATTTATGATGTATAGATAAGGATCGTGCTGCTATGGCTTCCATGAAGGAGTGATGACTTCATTAATGACATCTTACCCTTTGTTATCTATCCAGTTACTGACTGATTACTGTAAAGTCTGATTAGTTGAGAAGAGATTCTGAACACTCATGTACTTCGATAATATCTGTTTTACAGATTAAGCTGTTTACAAATTGTGATTTCTGATGTCCTGATGTACATGTATTTTTACGGAACCCCATGATAATAATAATTTCAATGCTTTTGGGAGCAAACATAAGATTTTCCGGGGAACTCAAACCAGATGTTTTGCAAACAGTTTTCTTGGGGGAAATGCAAAAGGATTAAACTCAAATTTTTAACAAATAAAATATACTCTATATTTTTTCATCACTATGTCCGCTTAATAGCTCCATAGATTTTGATCCTTGGAGGTAAATTCAGGACAAATGATGTGGATATTATATTTATTCAAATCATATTGAAATGTTGAACACTATGGGCGGGTTTCACAGACAGGGCTTAGGTTAAGCCAGGATCAGGCCATAGTTTAATTAGGACATTTAAGTATCTTTTATAAACGTACCTTAGAAAAAAAACAAAAAAAAAAAACATCTTGAGACAAATCAATAACACTGGCATATTTTAAGATCTTTCATTGCAAGTTTATTTCAGTTAAAACAGCCCAGACATGCATTTTAGTCTGAGACTAGGCTTAAGCCTTGTTCGTGAAACTGGGGGTAAATTATATAATAGTGTATATAAATAATGTATACAATAGTCTATGAAAAGTACATTTTTACATGTATAAACTGGTGCTTGCCTTTGTTTTTATCATTTTGCTGTGTGGTTACTAGAGTGTTCTAGGTGGTTCCTTACTATTCCTTTGAGTCAAGTTCAAGTAAATCAAGTTAAGTGTAATGTCAGGCTCAGGATGAGGTTAAACCTTTACCCAGAGGGATAAACGCTCATGTGCGCATAGGAAAAGATTACATGCCTCCTATTTCTGTAACCCAAAGCTCTTTAAATGACTTAGCCGTGTGAGTGTGTCTGACTGAACAGAAAGATGCAGCTCTAGATCCTTGACTTCTCAGAGTATAACCACAGTTGACTCTGAACGGGACTACCTGAAGAAAAACACAAAGAAATACAGTGAACAGGCTTTCAAAATGCTGGTGACAACGCTAACAGCCATATACATGATGGTGAGAGTGGCTGAACAGGTAAGGCAACTCATTAGATTAGATATTTGTGCATGTGTTGCCATTTGTCAACATAATGGCTAAAAGCAGTTCAGTTGACTGAAATTCTTGTCATAGTATCATATGCCAGACATTATGAGCTATGACAAAAATGCTAGACAGACAAATATGATGAGAGGACTCAGTTATACACAGGGCAATATCACAGTTGTTTTCAAGTCAAGTCAACTTTATTTACATAGCGCTTTATACAATACAGATTGTGTCAAAGCAGCTTTAAAGTGTCAAACAAGAAAATAGTGTGTCGATAATGTAGGAGGACAATAGTAAACACAGCTAAAGTCACGATTCAGTGATGTCAACATCCAGTTCAGCTCTCTTCCAATAGTGTCTGTGCAATTAAGCCGACAATATTGCCAGGAATAAAGTGTTCCCAACTAAGCAAGCCAAAGGCGACAGTGGCAAATCTCCATTGGTGACAGAAATGGAGAAAAAACCTTGGGAGAAACCAGGCTCATTCGGAGGGCCAGTTCTCCTCTGGCCAGACAAATCCAGCACGGTGTGGAAACCAGGCTGCTACACAAGTCAGACTGTGCAGAGGGCTCGTATGGTTTTATTTATTTTCTTAATTAAATAGGTTATTTTCTCACTGACTTGGAAATGAGATAGACCATCCACACAATTCAAAGCACTTTAGAACATATGGACAAAAGGATAATTTTCATTAATGTTTTAACATTAAAACGAGGTGCTAAAATGTTCTGTGGAGATATATAGGGGTGTTTCTCTCACCAGCTTAATATGTAAATGTCCAGCATTCATGCATCACAGGAGGATTAGAATCACTTCCCCCAGTTGCTGGTCAAGGTGGAAGTGATGTCATAAATGAGGGACAGTCATACTTACTTTTTATAAGTAGGTAAGTAAATAAATTAATGTTTTACTCAAATATTTACAAATGGTTTATGTTTATTTTCCTTTTAGTTTAAATGACCATGACATAATAATATTTTATGAGGCATTTTCACATTTCAAGATGGGATAAAATAAAATAACTTGAAAAAAAAAAAAAATCAAGTAAAAATTAAGGCATGGTAAAATGTTTCAAAGACAGTAATGTGGCAGGGATGTTGAAAGAAAAAAAGAAAAAGAAAAAAGTTCATGTAGTTCATAAAACACCCTTAAATACCATGGTTCATTAAGGTAACCATTTAGTACCATGTAGCATTGCCACAACTCCATAATAATAATACTAATACTAATAACAATAATAATAATAAATGCTATATATGAAACTCTTTAAGTTCACATTTCCTCTCTAGCTGGTTAATCATACAACATCATACAACATCCTTGAGTCTCAGTAATAAAGATATTAGGGTGCAAATTCATGGCCTTAATACTCTTGATAAACAATGGAAATGAGACTGCAGGAAGTAGATATCTTAAGTTTTGATACAGCTGTTCTATTTATTCCACAAGAGTTGATTTAATTCACAGGGGACACGATGGACGTATTCTAATGACAGCTTAGCATGCAAGATCATAACACATCATGAGTCAAACCAAAAGACTTGACGTCACCTTAAAGAGGCAAAATGCGGACTCAAATGGAAAAGTATACATATGTCAACAACATACTGTACATTATGCAACACACACACACACACACACACACACACATGTCTGATCAGCTATCCTTGTGAGGACATCCCATAGGCGTGGTTTTTCTACTGTACAGACTGATTCTGCTGTGTCTCTTGTGTTTCAGCTGGGTGTTCGGTGGGTACGTCAACAGAAGCCTCTTCCATACATGGTGTCTCAGCCTCTGCCATGGCAGGTCCTCTATGTCTCCCACAGTCGGAAAGGAAGTCGTTCAGAGGAGGTTGATTCTTAACTATTTTACTACATTACACAAGCACTTAAACCCAAAAAACCCCCATCAATGTTTCCGTCAAGCATTAATCTCACCAAATAGAAGTCATATTTCACCCTTTAATACAAAGAAAAACATATAAGAAGTAATATGTCTGCATGCAAATGGAGCCTGTAGCCTATAATGATAATAATGTTATGGCAATTAAGCACACATTTCACCAATTATCATTAGTTATCCATTAGATCCTTTTGAAAGAGTAAAGGTGAGGTTGAAAGAGGGCAACGGGGTAGACAAAGAGACGAGGATTTTAATGTTAAAACATTACAAGGTGCAGTTCAAGGCCAACACACACAGATATTCTCTCTCTGCTAACCTCAGAATATCTAGGCTTGGACATCCCTCAGGTGCCTGTAATCCAATGGAGAAGGATTTGTGTCTTAATGCATTACGGTCTATAAAAGAGAAGTCTGTATAGATGTCCCGAGGTTCTGCTTAAACAACAAGCCTGTTTCATACTGCTATCTAACAAATTTAGTTAATCTGAGTTAAGGAAAGACACTACAGGTAAACCATTAATCTAACTATTAGATATCACCATATTTCCCTAAGTTTATTAATCAAAGTACATTACAACAACTGTTTTGTATTACAATGTTCTAAAATGTTATGTTCAAACATGCAGGCATTAAACATGTTTAAATATGAGGCATTATCTAATTAATCTGAACACTGGAAAAAAGCGACACTCAAAATTTTAAAAGAATTAACAGTTTTTACAGGATCTCCATTTACAGCCAGAAATAGAATGTTATATAGGCGTATGCTATAGGAAAAAAATAAAAAATAATAAAAAGAAATAATAATAATAATAAAAAATAAAAAAAAACTTTAGATTATACATTGAAATAAAACTGTAAAGTTTGGTGTAAGTAAGCTACTGAAGTGGAGATTTCTGGCTCAGTGCATCAGAAAAAAGCTAATTTATAACAATAATTTGAGAAAACAGCCTTTAAAATATGAATTTTAATTGAAATATGCAGATGCAAATAGATAAAATAATAACACATAAATGTACATGTTGGATGTTTTCTTTCCACTAGTATGAAAGAAGACATGTTATGGAAGCAAAAAAAGGTCCACAATCAAAAAAACTAAACAAAAAAGCCTTCTCGAAAGGTAAACCTTTGTACCTTATTTACCCCTAAAGGTTGGATATTAGTATCCTTAAATGTGTATGTTAGCAAATGAAGTGTACATATTAGTACCTAAATAATACATATTAGTAACTTTTGAAAAGGTATCGCTCCAGTAACAGCTTACCTTTTTTTCTCTGAAAGTGTATATTAATATATGAATTAATTTCCATTTGAATTCTTAACAATATAAAGATCAGAATCAGAATCAGAATCAGAATGAACTTTATTGCCAGGTATGTTTTCACATACGAGGAATTTGTTTTCATGACAGAAGCTTCCGCAGTGCAACAGAATGACAGCGACAGTACAAAAACACAGATAATAAAAGAATAAAAAAAAAAAATAGAACAAGTAAATAAGTCATAACAATATATAAATTGATAATTGTATGTGCAGGTATATTACAATAGACAGTTTTGTATGTACAGGTATTGCCTGTCTGATAGGAAGCTGTTGATCCACTGACAGACGGAGGTAGGCACGGAACGCTGAGTTAATTTGGGCAGGAGGAGGTTTGGGATGATAGTGTTGAAAGCCGAGCTGAAGTCCACAAACAGGATCCTCACATAAGTCCCTGGTCTGTCGATTTCTATGGGATGGGGATGATGGTGGAGTGTTTTAAGCATGAAGGGACTTCGCACAGCTCCAGTGATCTGTCGAAGATCTGTGTGAAAACGGGGGCCAGCTGGTCAGCACAGGATTTCAGACAGGCTGGTGTCACACAATCTGGGCCTGGTGCTTTTTTCCTTTTCTGCTTCCGGAAGACCTGGCGGGCTTACAGTTAATGAAGAGCGCTTCTAGATTGGGACAGCACATCTTCTTTAACACTGTTACATCTGTACACCACCTTTCGTTGATGTAAAAGCATGTCCCGCAGCCGCGCGATTTCCCCATTGATTCTGCTTTGTGGTCCACTCTGAACAGCTGAAAGCCCGGGAGACTCAACGCGGTGTCCGGTATGGCATCATTCAGCCAGGTTTCCGTGAAACACAGAGCAGCAGAGTGTGAGAAATCCTTATTTGTCCGGGAGAAGACAGGACAAACTAACAAAAACACAAAAACAACTGCAGAGCACGCCACGGAGGCAGCCATCTTCATCGGCACCATCTTCATATTTTCAGATGATATAAGAGTACAAAGATAGTAATTTAGCAGACATTTCTATCCAAAGCACAGGACACTGATTACGTGGACAATCCCCTGTAAAAGTCTCCTTACTAAAGACAGCAAAGCCACTTTACTTTTGGCATGCGCTGCAACAGTGAAAACAGTCAGATCAGGTTGCTAATGGTTAACAATTAATAATTTAATAAGGTTATGACATCAGTGTACTTTCTTTGCAATAGCTTTCAAGCTTCTGGGGAAAGACAGAGAGGCGACACGTGTGATAAGACTGTCATGGCTGATGCTTTTGTGCGTTCATGGACATGAGGATGGACTGACACTTTCGTAGACCTCAAAGTAGTGACGTAAAAGCAAGTGTAAAAGCATTTTTGAGATGGTGCAAATTTCTGAATCTTGTTAAAGGGACTGTTCACCCAAAATTTAAAATTCTCATAATTTACTCACCCACGTGCCATTATAATTTTTTTCTTAATAGTCTAGCTATTCTATTCATACAGTGAAAAAAATAAACAAATGTGGTCCATAAGACACACTATATTCCAAACATAAATCATTTTGTGATGAAGTCATTCTCCCCACAGTAAAGTTTACATGCTTTCAAATATGCCATTTGACGTCAATGATGGCGGGTCAGGGGACAGAAAATAACCTCTGACATCAGACTTGGAACAACTTCTTTCCAAGAAAGTTAGTTATTCAGGTTTGGAACAATATGAGGGTGAGTAAATCATTTTCATTCTGGAGAGAATTATCAATTTTAAGTGAGTAGTTTCTATGCAACTGGCATTACCAAGTGGAACTGCAACAGGGACTCAAAGCCAAACATTCCCCCGTCTACTATTGGCTGAAAAATAGATAGCCCCGCCCACAAACTCACACTATTGGTTCAAGCACTGTTGCTATGCAAGGCTGGTCGGGATGCTCAAATAAACAAAACAATGTTTTGATAGCACAGCAATGATTACACATTTTTGATGATTGAACCTAAATGGCTTATTTATAGTTGTCTATGCATATTAAAAAGATATAGGAAAAAATTATTTTATCAGTTAATTTTTCTTTTCTTTTTTTATTTTTTGCTTTGCAGTTTGAGGGCCAGAGAAGGAACAGCATAGGAGTTTACAGAAAGAGTACGTATGAACAATTCTGAAATTGTATTCTGAAACCTAAACTGTAAAATTAAATGAAACAAAAACATGAAAATATCTTGTCACATATATAAAATCACAAAATATTCTCTAAAGCATCCTCTAATTCTCAAAATTTCCTCGTTTTATCCATTCTTTTCCATGTTTTTTAGACTCTTCTTCCAGTAATGGACACACCAGAACCTCTGCCGAGAAGGCGGCGGCTACAATTCAGAACCAGTACAGGAAGTATCAGCAAAAGAAGCAGAAAGACCACGAATGAAAGATCAACCAGGCTAAACTGTAAGCTTTTGAAGTGTCAATTTCTGAGCCCTATAACCCCAGCAACTGTCCACATGCAAGTCTGGTCTCCATCAATGTTAAAGGACGACACCTGTGAGCGGCACAGTCACGTTTCTGATTTACAGATAGCTGACAACTGCACGAAAACACACGTTCAGACAATGACAAACATTTCAGACCATTTGCTGATAATGGATGCCACAAACTTCAGACAAACAAACACTCACATATCAGAAGATCTTTATGATAAATGAGGATGATATGTACACAAAACATGCAGACTACATACAAAATAACCTAGCAAAATATCACAGTAATCTACTCCACACATGTTTACTTATCCCTCGAAATAAGGGCAAACCATAGACATCTTTATTTATGTTTTATAGAAAGACAATTTTAACTTTAGACTAACCCTAAAAAACTGTTTGCATTTTTAAGATTTAAATCAAATTTAACTAAATTCTGGGGGCAACTGTGTCCTCAAAGTATAGCTAACTCATTTCTTTTTTAGGTTAATCCACATTGTGTAACAATGAATATACTCTGTGTAACATTTATATGTTACATACTATGTGGGTATGTGCCTAGGTGAGAAAGTGCAATGTGAAAATTACATAGCCTGCAGAGAGCAATGTGAATTTTTCAACTGATAATGTACCAGTGATTTTTATAAACTGTCATGGCAACAGTACAATCACATTCAATAAACACCCAAGTTTTCCCTCCAAGACAGGCCTAATGTCATTCTTCCCTCTGCTGGTGAGCTAGTGAAAGGATCAAAATTACAAATTCTGCTACACATTATAGAAACAGGAGATAATGCTATATATCTGAATTCAAACAAATAAATAAATAAATAGAAACAAGTTATGAGTGTATAGTTAAAAGACTATAAAAATAAATAAAAAGGTATTACACCTAAATTAAAGACATTATTTAATTAAAGACACAATTTGTTCTTTTTAAATGACTGACCTAAATCCCTTGACCAACTGAACACTTAAAAAAAAAAAAAAAATGACTAGAACCCCTTTTGTTGAAAAAGTCAAACGCGTGTTTGTTTACTTTACAATGCGCATGCGCATTAGCCAAAATCTCTGGGAGGTGTTTGTACTGCGTGTGATTTGACCTGAAGAGGCAATTTATTTTATTGTCAGAATTTATTGTTGGAACGTAATCTTTAACGGTTTTAGAGACGATTTCCTTTCCCCATTTAAGTAACAAATTTGCATGACTGCTAACAGCTGACGGTGAGAGTTTCGAATACGGCAGCGAAGCAACAGCTGATTGGCGTTAATATGGACTCCGAGTGAACGCTTCCATACTCTTTATTTTATATCCACAACTTCCATCATTGTACACCTTCGCTAAGTAAATTAAGCATGGATGACCATCAATAGAAGCTTTAATAGGCCCCGCGACCGTAAGCAGGACACGTGGTTTGGAAGATGGATGGATGGATATCTAGAGCATGACTTCATTGGCACTGGTAAGGTAACCAAACAACGGCTGCTTTTTTGTATTATTGATGCTCCCATCATATTGATGTCAGTAAGTTCAGGACCAATTAATGAACAAAAATTACTGAGTGCACCTTAATGAATAAATTATGGAATATTGCTATACAGGTACTTGTTTTCCAGTTGTATTAGTTGTTTTCTAATTGTATAGATAGATAGATAGATAGATAGAATTTACATATAAAAAAATCACACAAGGGACAAGGCACTATTCATAGAAAGATAGCTTTATTGCACAAGTTGTTGGAGTACTCTTTTTCTGTTTTTGTTTTGTTTTCATAGAAAAAAAAAATCTGTATATTTAAACAAGCAATTGCAAATTGAAGCAACTTTTCCACAAAAGTTTAGGAATCCCCTCTGCATTTTTAAACTTTTTTCCCCCTTTTAGTTATTTATCTCCTTTTTCTTTTAATAACCAGCAACATATTCAGAGCATGCAATGCCATTTTTCGTCAAGTTAACCAAAAGAAACAAAACAAAAGTATAAACAAACAAACCAACCAACAACATAAATGAATAAAAAGATAAGACAAATTATAAAAAGGAGAAAATAAATCAAATGCCAGACGTCTGGTCTGGGTTTATGTGCCCCATTCAAAACTCAAGGTGTAAAGTATTTTTTGTTAGATTTTATACTTTTTTGTCTTTTTAATCCCCTCACATTTAAAGTTATACCTTTAACCAGACTTATAATTGTGCTCTGGTTGCTAATGGAGATGTCGAAAATAGTAATTATTTATACAAAACAGTTTCATATATACAAGAGTCTTTATTTGTAGATTAGAAATTATGCTGACAGGGAGGTCTTGGGTATAGCAGGAATTTTTATTGGTTGAAGAAAAGGGGCTAATCGGATCATTCGGGTGGGGAAACAGGCGTGTGGGGATGGAGTTCTATTCCTGACTCCACCCAGTATCCACACAGCTTCTCCTGTGATTGGTTGGAGCTCGGGGGTCCCTGATTTGACTGGCTAAACAGGCCTGCCCCATTGCGCAACACAACAGCATTTTCTCTTCAACATAAATCATCATAGAACCAAACAAATAAACTAAGTTGGATACATCTATTTTTATAAACAATGCAACTGAGAAAAAAAAAAAAAGTAAATGAAATTTAAGTCAGCAACTGTCTTTTAAATATGAAAAACATTGGACGTGGGGACTTTCTGGGGTGGTCAAGGGAATATTTTCACAAGATGTTTCACCTGAACAGGCATTGATACTGATATAGATATCGGTCTAATCCTAATGAAACATGTTCATGGCAAAATGCTCTGGGCACGTCTGCCATCAGACAGACTTAATAACCCAGTCAGTGGGCATTTGAGCAGCAATAAGAGGAACACATACTTCTTTCACTGTTTTTAAAACAAGTCCACAATCTTCGCAACTCTATCTCAATTTTGGGTTAGATCTGGGTGATCAAATGTATTTATCTTACACAACTTTGGGTACACCGTAACACAATCCTAATTTATCAAGCCACCAAAAAAAAAAAAAAAAATAAAAAAAAAACATCTCCTGGTAAGTCAGATTTTTTTTTTTCATATGCCACAAACAGATATACTATCGTTCAATCAGCTCAATTTTAAACCCAACACGACATGTCCCTACTCTGTACCTTAGGATTTGTTGTGTCAAGTCTTCCTAACATGAGATATGCTCAGGTGGCTGCATTAAACTGAATCCTGTTGAACAAACAATAAATGTGTGCTATTTCCTGTGCTGAAGTCTGCAGGGTTTGTGTGTTCTAAGTCACCAATAAATATGCAGTATATAAAGGTAGCAATCTTTCCCCTGATATATAAGATATGACCTATCAGACATGCTGAAAGCTTGAATTTTTTAAATCAGAGGAGCGATTTCACCTAAAAGGGGTAATTCACCCAAAAATTTTTATTCTGTCATCATTTATTCACTATTCGTCAATTATTCCATAAAATGAAAGTCAATGGGGTTAAATTTTGTGCATTTAAACCTGTCAAAATATCAGATTTTCACTACACAATTATTGTGGCCAAAAGAGTTTATAATAACAATTATATTACATTATCTATAGAAATATTCGGGAAGAATAAATATTGTAATCAGTCAAATTCATCTTTAATTTTATGTTTCCTCTCTTTTTTTTTGCCAATGAATCACACTCAAAATATGAGTGTAGGAAGGTGCAGAGACAGTAACCATAACTGTACAAAACAATACAATACAACAAAAAAAAAATGTTTTTGTTGTTCGGCACCTCCTGCTATTTACTATTACTATTTTATGATGTGTGGCAACCAGTATTAAGGTGCAATACCACCACATACGATATTGGTGTGTCAACCACATAGTACTGGTAATGTATTATTTCTGATATTATGTTCAGTATTACAATATCATTCGTCAGTACCAGTCCCCTACTTTCATTGTATGGCCAAAACACTTTAAAACATCTCCATTTGTGTTCCACAGAAGAAATAAAGTCATACAGGTTTGGAACAACATGTGGGTAAGTAAATAATGACATTTTTTTATTTTTTGGGTGAACTGTCTTTTTAAGGACCTGACAGAAAGCTCTCAAAGTACTGTGGGTATTTTAAACTACCGTAGAGATGGTGCATGGATTCAGATGGCGCTCACAGATGTCCATCTATGAGCTGGAGTTGCAGTGGCAAATTTCCATTGTTTCCAAGCAACTGTAGAGAGTGTGTTTGGAACTGTCCATAAATATCTCCTTCATACCATACAGGCGTGTTGCACTATGCACCCCGGCTGATTATAACGATGACAGGAAGTTAGTTTGGGAACCTCAAAGGTCTTTTCCCAGAATTCCCAACCGCGGAATGTCGAAACACACCCTCTGCCGTTCTTTTTCAATTTGTCTTAGTTATGTTACCCGTTTATCTCAGCGTTTCGTGATCGACATCTCCTCTCGCTTACTGCTGCACCTCCCACTGAGCGATTGTCTTCAAATCTTTTTTAAAATAACATTTTTTCTTTTTCAATTAGATATGGCATTAAATCTCTGCTCTCACCACGTATATATTTACTATATCTTTAGATAGAAATATATATGTATATATTTTGACAACAAACATTGCAATATATTTTTCTTTTGTATTGCAGGAGCCCTGATGTAGTACTTTTTTTCCATTGAAACCATTGGGAGAGTTTGTCGATTTTTGGAAGTTTCTCTGTGATGGGGCTTTGCTTTGGGAACCGAGTGAACGAAGGAGGGTTAAAAGGCATTTCGATCCATTTAGGGGTTGAATGAAACCTTCCCCTCCTACATTTCACTTATTCCCTCCTTAATCCACCCCTGCGCTACCTAAAGCTAGAGTCTCTAAGACCTTCGAATAGGAACGACCGCTAGAGTCTTCGTGTGGGGAAGGAAAGCAAAGAATAAAGAGAAACGATGAACAAACGCAGAAAAGCTACACAGCGACAGCAGATATCTCTCCTTCTCTGTTCACGGGCCCGTCTGCCTCTACTTCCTCTCTGCCCTCTTCCCGCCTTTCTGCCTGCACTCGGTCCATCCAGGAGAGGCTGTTAGGCGTTCACAGTGAGACAGAGGAAGTGGTAACCTTTTTGGGGGAGGTCTGGGTGGGGAAGGAGGGGTGACAAGTATATGGCATCAATCACAAACAATCGAATGAACGAACAAACAGCAAAAAAAGAGCCGTTCTTTCATATTGAAGGAAGTTGAGAGATAATGAGAAGGGAGATACGTCTACCCTTTAAATACTCTCTCCAACTTGTCCCCCCTTTTCATATGGACTCTAGACCTTGTAGCTCAGTGGGCGGCATCTGGCGTCTCGAAGCCGATGTGATGCCAAGAGACCAAGTGTGCAGGCCTGGTTGAGAGGTCCTTTAAAGGTGTGTGCTGGCCACATGTATACATATATATTTACACATATACATGCACACACACACCACACGTACACGTACACAAGCTTGAGAAAGCTCAGTGGATCCACCCGGCCCTCCTTAGTGCTAAAGTTCAAAATTTCGAAAATAGAAAACCGAACAACAAAATAAAAGTACAGTAACCATACATCCGCTGTGAAAATGGCTCCAGACATTTTTTTTCCACGTTTTTTTTTTCTTGTTTGTTTACAAAATAGTCAATAACACTCTATACAGAAAGCTCTGTGGATCCACCCGGCCCTCCTTAGTGCTAAAGTTCAAAATGCCAAAAATAGAAAACCGAACAAAAAAATAAAAGTACAGTAACCATACATCTGCAGTGAAAATGGCTCCAAACATTTTTTTTTCTTGTTTGTTTACAAAATAGTCAATAACACTCTATACTGTGTCATCAATTGCATGAAAAAATCCCAAAGACTCAATTCAGGCGGTCGAGACTTTCGTCTTCGAGCTGTTTTTCCAGACCATTGTGGATCAGGAGGGGCGGAAGGTGGACACCGTGGTGGATTTGTTTATGCATAAGCTTTCCGAGGCAATGCGTTGCAGTATGAGAGACATAAAAAGAGACACTTTTTTTGACAGCCTAGAAACATCTAGACAGGTTAATGTGAAACAATGTATCTCTTAAAACCGTTTTTTTCCCTATTTTCTGAAGTTGAGAAATCAAACAAGCGCACATGGAAAGCATTTCGTGCATAAGGTCCAAGGTGTCTTCGGCAGAGAGAAGTGAAAGGAGAGTGGGGAAGAAAGCAAGAGAGAAGGACAAAACATAAGACAAAAAAAGGGCAAAATTGGGGAAAAGGTCCTGGGGTTTGGCATATTTAATCCTGGAGAAGGCCAGATAAAAAAAAGCTTGAGCAGAAGAATAAAAAAGGAATGCAGAAAAAGGTAATCGAGAGGAAAAGAGAGAGAGACCCCTGTCCCGCTATTGTTCATTTCCGCCCCTGCCCAGACTCCAGATGTGTGTGTGAACGTACTGTATGCGTATACGTGTGTGTGTGTGAGCTACACCAGAGTGTAGGATTTGGAGTACGCCCCAGCATTCTGCTTTTGCAGTCTGCCCAGGCCAGACGAGCTGCTCTCTAGCAGAGAGTCTCTGGATCCCCCGACCTTGGAACTGCCAGGCGTCGGGCCGTTGCCTCCCGTGGCGCTCGTGCTGGCTCCTGCTCCAGCGGCGACTGCCCCGCTTGGGGCCAAGGAGGTGGAGGAGGTGCTGGGCATTGTGAGAGTCCTCTGGGGCAGGGTGGCCGTGCCTGAGCTGATGCTGGAGCTCCCAGCAGCCCCGCTTGAAGCTGGGCCCGACGTACCAGAGGCCCCTGAGCTGGTCAGGCTGCTCAGGCCGCCGTGGCTCAGTGTCAGGGCCTGCTGCTTTGAGGGGTCTAATGTCATGTGGCGGCCCTGTGTATGGTAGGCCCGGGCGGCAAGGCTCCGGATGGAGGCCTCGCGGGGTGGGACCACAGGGCAGGGGTCGTGCAGCTCCACCTGTTTCCGGAAGAAAGGGTCTGTCTTCATGTAGAGGGGGAGGTTACAGTACTCACCTGCAGGACAGACGCAAGTGTCAGTAAAATGATGTTAAATCACAGCCTCTGTTGTTGGAGTCTTTTCTACAGACATCACTTTTAAAATAATTATTTGGAATTTTAACACCAGAGATTTTGTTGTAACATTTAAAAAAACACAGGTCTGTGCCATACCTCTGGACATATTTGTTAAAATGTACACTGCCAAAATTTCAAAATGACATTTGCAAAAAACAAAAACAAAACAAAACAAACAAACAAACATACAAACAAAAAAGTTGTATTGTTATATGTAATAATAAAAAATACAAAACCGTAATATTATTTATAACAATATATATATTTTATAATATATAAAAATTTATATATATATATATATATATATATATAT
>NW_015662588.1:227288-232125 GCF_001515625.1 Sinocyclocheilus rhinocerous
AAACCATTTTATTTAATGTAACCTCTTATGATTATCAGAATAATAATAAAAATATTATACAAGTATTAAATATTTATCATAGAATATCAATATCTATAATATTTTATATAATAAATATAATTTATAAATATTGCTTCAAGCAGCAATTACGGGAGTTCAAGCACTTTAAGGGCCTTATGACATGGATGCTATGGGAGACTAGGCCATCCCAAAATGTATGGCTGACACTAAAACACATCCATGATAGAGAATACACACACACACACACACACATTTTGTTGCAGATATAGATATTTGAAATAAATGGTAGGTAACAATGCTTACTGCAAGTCTTCTCTTTTTAAGAATTTATATACATAGTTTTCACATTTCACTGTAATCATAGTCTGGCATAATTGTAAAAACTGATATGTCTGTACAAATGTAAACTCTCAGGGAAGTACTATATTAATGAATAGAATGAGCCAGTGAATGATCCTCTGCTGCCATCTAGTGGTTATAATCGCAATTTCAAGGAATTTACCATATAAATGCATTGTTTTTTTAACCTTTATGACTATTATAGTGCCATTTTTTTGCCCAATCTCTATAAAATTTGCATGCTTATTTAAAATCACATGCTGCATGACTTCACACAGTTTTGTGAAGTTTTGAGTTTTCTTTTATGATTTATAGGTTTTTGGGTACACTAGTTCAAGACAACATTTTTTAATTACCCTGTTATAGCTGTCCAAATGCAAAGGTTCAACATTTCTTTTGATAATTATTGATCTGGAGAGTCCAAAGAATTGTACTGCACTGGTTTTATTGTTGTTGAGCAAAAAACATAGGACTAATTTGCAAAAGTAGGTTTATTAAACAATTTCAAATAATTTAACAATAACAATTTGGTTGACAGCAGCGGTCCTAGAGGCAAAGTTGTTCAGAATGAGAAGATCTATCATATATGAAGATCAAGTGTATGTGTGAAACATTGTGTAATATATTTCAATCATGACAACTCTCGGAAGATTTTAGCATGGTGATGGATATGACAATGTTAATGTATTTGGTCTTGGCGGAATAGATCTGCTACGCTGCTGCTGAATTGCTGCTGCTGTTGGTTATTGCTGTAGTTGTAGATTATTGCTGCTGCTGCAAGCAAGTACAGGAACTTTCTACTGCCAATGCATATGGCGATACGGTGCCGTGAGTGTTTAAGACGTATACTGTTGCTTAGTGTTGGGTATCGTTTGAATTTTATTAATTCCGATTATGTTTATAGATTCCGATTCTTTTCGATTCCCAGTTTCGATTTCAATGTGATTAAATAATGATATCAAACGTTTATCCTGTGTCTCTTTTTTGCAAATCATTTATTGGAGCTGAATACCATGAACAAAAATCAACAGGCTACATAAAAACTGGACTCTTTAAGAGCTGTTTGTGTGCAAAATAGAACTGCATGATTCTGGTTAAATTGTTTTTTTCTTTTCTTTTTTTTTCCAGAATGGATTTCCTGTTGTGGTTCTCTCATGATTCTGAAGAAAAAACATTAGACAACTAAACAAAATCACATGCAATTTATGAATTAATGATTAAATGAATCAGCCGTTCTTGAATGAATCTTTTGCATGATTCAAAGACAAATCCATTTTAACAGCTCCTTTTCGCCACCTACTGGCGTAACAATGTAATCGATAAAACTTCATTTGAAGTGTCAACTTACTTTCAAAAGGTGATTTACTCTATTTTAATCACTACCATACGCATCGGAGTTTATATCTGAACTATAAACTTTTATCCCAGTACTTCTGTGATTTGAATTCAGGAATTGCAAATATCGAACTATTGTGTTTTTGAAACCTTTTTAATTGTTATAGTGCAACCTATGGTACTATCTTCATGAAACTTTTTAGTTTTGTGAAGTTTTGAGTTTGCATTTACAATTTATAGGATTTTGGATATATTTGGCCATGGCTGTTTTTCAAATGATCCTGTTATATGTAACCAAAGTGTAAAGTTAAACTTTTTTTTAATATATAATTATTGAGCTGGTGTTTTTTTACATATTGTCACATATTTAACAAACAATTTGATTGACAGCAGTGGTTCTTGAGGCAAAATAGTTTGGAATGAGGAGATCTATCATATATTATGAATATTGTGTGTATGCGTGAAAAACCACGCAATATACAATTGTTTATGCATTTGAAAAATATGATATTGCCCCCCAGTGGCTGATTTATTTCTAATTTCTCACAGACCCTATTTAGGGCCATGAATCAAACAGGCCCACCAATTTCGATCGGCCTCTGTTAACCTTGTCTAATAGGTGCTCAGATTCATTGACCAATGGCTGCCATGTTTTTTTTAGATATGTGAATGTCCTCTTAGGCCCTTGTGACACTTTGCACAAAGACACTGCATGCCAATTTTCAAGTCAATCAGACTAAAGGTTGAGTAGTTATTGGCATATTGTTTTTGTTTTTTTGACTCGTACAGCGCCACCAAGTGGCTAAACTCAGTTTTTTATTTTTTTATTTTTTTATGTTACTTCAGACTGAGCTGTTACATAATTGTTATGAATTTGGTGAAGATAATCTTATTCTGTTCAAGAGTTATAAGCATTTTAGTTAAAGTGGCTCTGACCCTTTCTAACATTTTGGCGTCCTGTCGTGACGGTAAGTCAAAATTCTAACTTTTTTTTGATAATTATTGATATTCACTCTCCAGAGAACATTTCTACACTGGTTTGGTTTTGATCAGGCGAAAAAACCTAGGACTAGTTCTCAAAAGTAGGTTTTGGACAAAATTCAAAATGGTGGAAACATTTGCATACAGGAAATCAGAGGTAGCTGTTTTGTTTGTTTTGAGACACTTGAGTTATGAGCCGCTTTGCAATTTCACTGTGGCTGATTGAGGTCTCTGGAGTCTTTGCTAGTCTCTCCACAAATTGAGCTCTACCATCTGGCCAAGTTTCAAGTCTCTGTGCCTTATGGTTTGGTCTGCACAATCAGTTTTATGGCAGAATGATAATAAAAATCCTTACAATTACAATAGGGTTGCAGCACTACACGCTTGAAAATTTTCTAGAAATGACACAAACTGTACTTGAGCTTGCGTCACTGCTTCATAGCTCCAACATGCTTATGATTACCCCCTTAAAATCACCTAAATGTGTTGTTTACTCACTCTTGTTGGCGCGGTGGGGAATGGGCACTGCCACGTTTTTGCCGCGATCATAGTCCTGTGGTTTGGGCGGGGAGGCAGTGAAGCGACAGATGCCCGGTTCGGATGGTGTGCTCATAGAGGTCATGCTATCCGCGTTATCATTGGTGCCGGTGGTCATCTGATCAGAGGAGCTGTCAGAGATGAAGCACTCGGTGATCTCAAACTTGGCGTGCTGCAGGTGCTCCTCCAGCTTAGCATGTTCATACGCTCGGGCCAGCTCCTCGTATGTGGAAGACGCACTCTCTGTGGACACCATACTGTTTCGTCCCTTATCTGAGGACAGGAGAGGACAGAATGAGTGTGTACACTTTGTAAAACTTCATATGCTAGTGAAACAGACCCCTTCTGTCAAAGTGGGCAGAATAAGACCAAGTCTGGCTAATAGGATAATAACTATTCTTAAAATCTGAAATGTGTGTGTAAGTGTATGGACCTGTGTCCTGGGACAGACTGGCGCTGTAGCTGTCACTCTCTGTGACCGTAATGCCATGCTGGGAGCCCACTGTCCGCCAGTCTGAGGTGAGAGTGCGAGCAGGTGTGGACGCCTGGCATTTAGTCAGAGTCCACTGGCTGGAATAGCGGTTCCTCGTGCTGTGCGCAGACTTCACACTCTTCCTCGATACTGGATCTGATAAAGGTAAAATCAGAGAGTGTATGAAACATTAACTAATTATACCATCTTCCGTCTGTTATGGAATGAGTGGGTGAGTTGTGACATACTGGTGCCCGGCCTGATGTCTGACATGTCAATCAATGGGCCTGTGTTCTGGATGAGGGCGGGGTGATGCACAGACACGCCCGTACAGAAGCTTTGAGGGTTCACTGATTGGCTGAACTCCGTGTCCGTCACAGGGATGGTGGCCTTGTCTTCACCTATAGCACACAACAGAGAAAAAAACAAGCCTTGAGGAAATTTTTTTTTTTATACTTTCAGTTTTACTTTACTTTTTTTATCAACGTTTTTTTTCAGTAATCAACTCAACTCTGTCTCAGATTTTTAAAATATATTGCAATAGCATATGACTTGCATATGCAAACACATACACACTGACCTATCTGTTTGATTCCCTCTTTATCCTCGATGAGCAGTTGCACGCGGGGGATATCTATGTGCAGTCGAGGTCCCTGAGGTGGGCCTTTCACTGGAGTGTCAAAACTTCGATTGTTCTTACTGCTCCAGGTGCAAAACAACCACAGACAGACACGCACACAAACAGAGAGGGGAAAAAAAGTATTGCCACTGCCACTTCTTTAAACACAAATTTTAATGTTTGAGTTTTAATTTTGGAGTTTAATGTGTACACAGACTTCTAAATATGTCCTTACCTGATTAGCATCTCAGCCAAGCTCTTAGCATCTACAGATGGAAATCAAGAGTCATTTTATTTAATATTCCTGTAAAATTATTCCAGAAATGTGTAATAACTATATTTCTGTCATGACAACTCTCAGAGGGATTGGCATGGTAATGTTCATGACAATATTAATGTATTTGGTCTTGGCGGAATAGATCTGCTATGCTGCTGCTGCTGCGTCAGAGCAAGTACCGAGACTTGCTACTGCCAATACATCCACAACATGCTGCTGTGAGCATGTAAGAAATATTGCTGCTGCAAATATAACA
>NW_015662588.1:234505-239758 GCF_001515625.1 Sinocyclocheilus rhinocerous
CCAGAACTCTCTCTCTCTCTCTCTCTCTCTCTCTCTCTCTATATATATATATAATTCTATTCAAACAACTTTCTCTACATTTTCTGCCTATTTCTCTCTCACCTCTAAGTCTCTTGAGTCTCTTTTCTTTGCGTTTCTTGCGAATAATGAAGAGTAGGGCCATGCCCAACGTGACCAGGATGACAGGGCAGCCGATAGAGAAAAGCTTTTTAACATCATCCCCTTCCCCTCTTGCTGACTTAATAGGCGGAATAGTGCCTGCAGAGGAAAGGAAATCGAGATAAGTACAGAGATCGAGATAAAGCTCACGTCAAGGCCTCTTATCTCTAAAATTCAGGCCTAAAAACAGCTTAATTAATTGATTTAGCTGCTAATTGTACATGTTCTTTTGTGTCATTCTGTAATACATATATTTGTACATCTGTACTAATGCTGGCAGAATTACTGGGAAATAAAACTCTCCTGTTTGTAAACTTACTGCCGTCATAATCCAGCGTGGCAAACTGGGAGCTCTGGTTTCCACACCCAGCGCTGTTGCACGCCTTCATTTTTAGCTCATACCAAGTGGCCTCACGCAACTCGGCAAGGAAGATGTCAGCTGAGGCGTTGGTGCGCACGCTCTGCCAGGCCCAGGTGCCTTTGGGGCGGAACTCTAGCAGGACTGCAGTGATGGGGCAGCCGCCACTCGTCCAGCCCTGCAGGTTAAGTCGGGCATGGGTGGAGTTGATGTGAGTGAAAAGGGGCTGGTCCTTATTGAACTGTGGCTCTGCAAAACAAGAAAAGACCACATTTTACAATATACATTAATGTGTGATGTATTGATGCAATAGATTACCGTATAATCTATAAAGATCTACTTTTCACTCACATGTCTAAATGTCACATACAACACCCAACTGATTTAAATGTATCTTAGAATTTTACATTAAATTTACATTTAATTTTGGGATATTCACTACTGTTCAAATGTTTTTATGTGTTTATTTATTTATAAGAAATTATTCAGCAAGGAAACATTCAATTGATCAGAAGTTATTAGAATGATTTCTGAAGGATTATGTTACACTGAAGACTGGAGTGATGGCTGCTGAAAATTCAGCTTTGCCAGCAGAGAAATGCATTAAATTTACATCAATTACTTTTTAAAATAAATTATTTGGTGAGCATAAGAGACGTCTTTCAAAAACAAAAATTTACAGACCCCCACATTTTTTAATGGTAGTGTATATAAAAGTGGATCTTCCAGTATGAACACACACACATACACATTTTACAAGAGCTACAAAAAGTGTAGAATATAGGGAATTAGCTAGAACCGCTCACCTCTGCCGTGAGTCTTGGCCTCAATGATCTCGCTGATGCGACCAGCTCCCACACTGTTTTTTGCAGCAAGTTTGACTTTGTACCAGGTACCACAGCGCAGGTTGTCCAACTTGAAAGAACGTTCACTAGAGCTAATGAAGACATCCTTCCACTCCTCAGTGTTATCTACTGAATACTGCAGCACAAAACCTGAATATGCACACACATATGCAATATATTATTATTATATTATATATTATACTTCTAGTTCATGCGATTCCTGGGAATCAAACTCATGAAGTTGGAGTTAACTCAGAACAGAGATTTCCGAACATCACCACTAGATGGCGCATTGACCTTACAGACTAATCACAGAGTAGCAATCTCAGAAGAAGGGCTGATCACATTGCTGTAAACCCCCATTAGTAACCCAGAGAGAGAGAAATGCTGACTGCACAGTTATGCAAATAGATGCACAATATGGCGTCGCCCATCATTAGGAGCGGCCCAGATTTGGTGTCTCACTTTGGCTTTGGCAGATGGCAAAATAAAGGGTGCCACATCAAAAGGATTTACCCACTGACAGCCTTGTGTGCTCCTTATTCTCCTCCCATCTTTCCACACATAAACACCACATCTCTGTTTTTTACCTATTTTACTGAGATGCAAGCAGTTTGACAGTAACATGTGACACAGTGACAGATTAAACACAGTCTGAGAGGAAGACAGATAGACAGAGACAAAAAAAGAGATTGTAAAAAGAAGAAAAAAAACATAATAAAACTAATTTTAAAGACAGATAAATGAAAATGAAAATGAAAAAGGGTGAGAGATAAAGAGACTTGTACTTTGAGGAGCCCTACATAAAAAGTGTGAGGTGACTGGAAAGAGACAGGACAGGTTCTTGTACCTCTGATGGAACTTCCTCCATTGTCTCCAGGGATCCAAGCCAGAGTGATTGAAGACGTGGACGTGGTGGAAACTGTTAAACGTGGTTGATCTGGAGGCACTATAATGACAAACACCAGCAGTCAATTTTTCACATTTTGGCCACCATGCTTTTAGTAGGACGTGTTCTGTGGATCAATGTTTACTTGCTTACTTTACATAATCCTATCTCTGTCCCCAGCTTATATGGTCACATTTATTGTTTGGCACATTTTTGTGGTTGACAAGAGTCATCAATAGGAATCTGTGGAATCATTAATTTAGCTTGAGAGCGAAATATTTCCCCACACAGATATAAAATCTATAAAATTTAGCCAAGTTTCATGTGACAGCACCCTAACCCTAAAATCAAACCTTAAAATCTGACTGGTTGATAGGCATGTTGTCTCAGGACATTGTGGAAGTATACTATTTCTTACCTTGCACCAGCAGGTTTACGATGATTGTGTCAAACCCCAGTGTGTTGGTGGCCGTGCAGGTGTAGTACCCAGAATCCTCGGCTTTCACAGAGCGCAGCGCCAGGGTACCATTTGAAAGAATATTCCGGTGACCATCTTGAGTGACTGGGATGGCGGTGTCCTCACTGTGAGGATCAAACATATTGACCTTCTCATCTTTTAATAAATTAGAGGTGAATGTCTAAGAAGAGTCAGAAGAGTAAAAAGGAGGTATTTGGGTTTGTAAATCTAAACCTGTGTCTATATTTCAAAGACTCATTGGGAAAACAGTGTTCTCAGGAAAGTGACGAAAGCTGATCCTAGACCTGTCTTTGGTCCATTTGATGGTGGGTGTTGGTTCTCCCACTGAGCTGCACGGCAACCGGACTTCCTTCATCCATGGAGTGGTCACCGTTCCTCCAAAAGACAGGATTTTAGCAGGAGCTGAGTAGCACAAACAAAAGAGTCATATATTAATATACTGATGTATATTAGATGGAAATCTTATTTATATATTTATTTATTTTTAGTTTTTCCTTTATTGTAATAGGACAGACTATAGACAGGAAGCAAAGTGGGAGAGAGAGGGGGGGACGGGATCAAGAAATGTCTCCAAGTATGGGTGCCCGAAGCGCAACGGCACAATATGTCGGCTCGCTGCCCACAAAGCTATCAGCACCAAATTAGACAGACATATTTGATCATTGTGCTCAACTCTTTTGCAGCGTCTCACGCATGACACTGCATTCTAAAAACATGATACTCAAGTTAAACTTAAAAAAAAAAAATTTTTTTGACTCTTCACCCCCCCATTCCACTGCACTGCTCCATGCATTTTTAAATACAAAAACACGTTCTGTGTGAAGTATATTTTCTACAGTTTAAAGTCTACATGTTATATAATGAACATTTAGTGAATTCAAACAAAGTTTTTTTTTTTTTTTTTCACAATCACATTGGAAATCGTTCATACATGAAAGAATCGGCTATCAAGAGATGCTTGCTCTTTAAACTAGCTGTGAATTAGTTATTAAATAAGGACACACTCATAGATTCTCTCCCTGGTTTTCTGACCCAATAAATATTGATTGAACTGCCCCCTTCATTGTCTGGCATATTGCCCGGGTCATTGTCTGCCATCTCTTTCTCATTTAGTTGCTTTTACTCCTCTCCACATAATAAATGACAGGCTTTACCTCTATCCATCAGGAGAAAATCAAAGAAAAGGAAGAGAAGAGAGCATCAGTGGCAGAGAATGACCTGTAACACCCAGTTCTCACTCAGGTCATCTGCCTTATCAGGCAATTGCACAATTTCTACATGATTGCTAAGTAAATAAAGCTAAATTACAGACAGGAAACCTCAAACATCAATTTCTGCGTGGAAACTGTTAAACTGCCTGTTTTGAGATCATATGACTTCTTTAGTGCATATGTTTAGGTACAGAGCTGATTGCCGAAATATGACACCAGCATTCATGAAAAGGGGCATTTAGCTATGAATGATACTTATTATCCCATTAAACTCTAGGTAGAATCACCTTTCCCAGCAGGCTCCACAGTCACCTTCTCGCTGATGTTTCCTCGACCAGCAGTGGTAACGGCGGCTGCCCAGATCAGATACTGCTTACCCCGGGTCAGGTGGGTGATTCTGTATATCAGCAGCTCAGGGTTGGCTTCGTATTCGCTGGGTGCCTGGGATCATTGCAGAAACACATAAAGTTACAACTGTGCCTACAGGTGATAAAGACAACAAATGCTTGGACACATGTTTCTAGCTATGTAAGCTCGATTTTATGCATTGCTGCCATTCTAAATGTGTCCAAATAAAAATTATAATGAAACAATATTACGCCACATTATCAGCACTGCCACAAGGGCTGTTATGGTGGGTATTAGTATAAATTGTCAGCTTGTACAGTTAGTTTTCTCTTTTAGAAATTTAAAGGTCATATGATGCGATTTCAATTTTTCCTTTCTCTTTGGAGTGTTACAAGCTCTTGGTGCATAAAGAAGATCTGTAAAGTTGCAAAGACTAAAGTTTCAAATCCAAAGAGATATTCTTTATAAAAGTTAAGAGTCAACCACGCCTACCTAAAACGGCTCGTTCTAACACACCCCACATGTCTACGTCACGATGTGAGAAGATTTGCATAACGCCGCCCAAACGTTCACGCAAAGAAAGAAGGCGTAACTTATATTCTCGCTGTAGTATTGTTGTTGCCACCACCGCCATGTCGTGAAGGCGCTGTGTGTTTCGTTGTGAAAGCGAAACTACTTTGTTTGACCTTCCAAAAGAGGACGATATCGCTTCGTCATGCCTGGAGCTGATCCGTGCTGGTAACTGAGGAAATACATCAACATCGCGCTGTGCATCGCCGGATCGGCTTTCACCGTGGACAAAGCGGAGTCCAGCCCGCCTCAGCTACTGCGGTCAAGCCAGCCGCGCTTTGAAAATGCACGGTCAAGCCAGCCGCACTTTTTTTTTGGTTTGCGCGTGTAATTGTGCACTTACGGTACGGGTGCTGAGAGCAGTCAAAATGCATGTAAAGAAGCTGTCATACCGA
>NW_015662588.1:239874-241607 GCF_001515625.1 Sinocyclocheilus rhinocerous
AGTCAACCACGCCTACCTAAAACGGCTCATTCTAACACGCTCCCACATGTCTACATCACGATGTGGGAAGATTTGCATAATGCCGCCCAAATGTTCACGCAAAGAAAGAAGGCGTAACTTTGATTCTCGCTGTAGTATTCTTGTTGCTGCCGCCGCCATGTCGTGAAGACGCTGTGTGTTTCGTTGTGAAAGCGGAACTACTTTGTTTGGCCATCCAAAAGAGGACGATATCTGCTTTGTCATGCCTAGAGCTGATCCGTGCTGGTCGCTGAGCAAAATACATCAACTTCGCGCTATGGATCGCCAGATCGGCTTTCAACGTGGATGAAGTGGAGTCCAGCTCGGGGTCGTCACATGTGGTTGCCGCAAGCCCGGAAAATAATGTGTTTTTTGAACCTTAAACCGCATAAACACATTTCATTACACCAAATACACAAAATAATGTTATTTTTAACAACATCATATGACCCCTTTAAAATGTAAGCCGGACTATTTTATATTCTATTCGGGAAACCTGTTTGAAAACAGTTGTTTTTGCTCCATTTGGTTATGCTAGTGAGGCAGAAATTAGGTAGCTACCTGAATAAAGGTGTTGCCACATCTGCCATTGTTCTACGATATTGGTGGCAAAATCCTGTAATTTTAATACAAATCTGTGATCGGGAGTTTCACATGAGGGTGAAAAAGTTGCCCACACATATTGTGAGTGCAGTGAATTAACCTGACCAGTTTGAAACCATTGCGGAATCTGTGTGAATAAATATTACACCCTCACATGAAGTTCCTGATCCCATTTATTCCTATTGAAATGATGATTGAAAACACATTTTATAACAGCTTGGTACTGAGCTTTGTTACCATCACAACAATGAATGTTTTAATGGAACTGCACTTGCTAAGTATTAACGTTTGCACAGAGAATGTTTTTGGCCTTGCTTTAGGCTCCAGCTCTTATAAAAATGCTTTTTAAAGCTAAAAATGAAAGATGATGACTTGTTTTCATGTGGGATTTATACTGGACTCTTTAAAGGTGAAGACGAATGTGTAACTCATGGTGTGGTGGCACCTGGAGAAAAGACAATTCTTTCCTTTACCCTTGATTTAATAGCATTTGCTAAATAACACACTAAGAGATTTCTGCTGCTTTTCTTTATGTGAGTGAAAAAGGCTGAACTATGGGTCTGTGTGTGCATTTGCTTCTACAGTATATGTGTTTGTGTGTGTGTGTGTGTGTGTGAGAGAGAAAGAGAGAGAGACCCAGGGGGCCTTACACAAGTAGATGAGAGGGTAAAAAGACAATACCCCTAGACACACTAGATCAGTCAGCCTCAGATAACACTAACAATAGAGGCCGACTAATGAGAGATATCTGCTGCTCACCTCAGCATGCGTGAGACACACACACACACACACTCCATAATGAGTACTTCTATTATTCACCTTTCATTGTAATGCACAACAAAAATATAAAATCGTACACTGAACACACACAGAAATAAAGTGATATTAGGCTGTGCTTCGAGCTCTCTGCAATTGTAGTGTGTTTAAGAGAGCCATGTGTCTGCTGTCCAAACGCGTGCTCATCACAGTCAACGTCTGCTGCCCGCAGACATGCAAACACACACAGTGTCATTCCCACCGATTGTACTGAATGCTGCCACACACACACACACACACACACACACACACACACACACACACACACACACACGCACACACACACACACACACAC
>NW_015662588.1:241653-243489 GCF_001515625.1 Sinocyclocheilus rhinocerous
CACACGCATACACACACACACACACACACGGTGTTGTCTCAATTCATGATGAGGTGATTCTTATGATGACTTGAGGTTAATGGATTTTGAATAAATATATTTCCATGTTCTGTTCATAATCAGAAATACCTTTCTCTCTCTAGCTCTGAACCAAAACCTAGTGAGCTGCCTTGTTGTGTACTACCTACAGAAGCAGCTGTCTTCTGATGGAGCGTTGTAACTGAAATGGAACCTTATAAGTAATTGATTTGGACCGCTTTATATTTAATTTTACAATGGATTTAAATTATGATACACCAGTATTAAAGCAAATAAATACACATAAATAAATAAATAAATAAATAAACAAACAGTCAAGGTAGATGCTAGTAGAAGTAGATGCTATACACTACATTTTAAAGTTCCTCAGTTATAAATGGACCACCTTGGTCGGCTATCTTGGAATAACTCTTTCCCTGCATCCGAATATGTCTACTTCCATACTATATAGTAGACGACTGAATTCATAGAATTCATAAAACAGTAGGGCGAAAAGTACCCGGATGACCTCTTACTTCTGCCAATAATAATAATAATAATAATAGTAATAATAATAGCATAGGTATTCAATGTCGGGGTAATGCTTTACAAGTAACGCAAGTTACGTAATCAGTTTACTTTTTTCTAGCAAAGTAACTAGCAAATTAACGCATTACTTTTTAATTTACAAGAAAAATACCTGAGTTACTTTTTCAAATAAGTACCGGCAGTTACTTTGTTTTCCCATTTATTGGCTGACAGCTCTCCTGTCCCCATGTTGAGAGAAATCAGGAGTAAGTGCAGCGGTGTTGTGTGCGCTGTGTAAACATGATGCTCACTGTAGTTCTAGACTAAATGTGATCATGCATTTACTCATCTCACTTGCACAAAAACAGATTCACTATTTCTCAAAATTAATAAAAACAGAATGACGCAAACCTGTAATAATTAAATCTAACACAAATATCCTTTAAGTATTTAATCCGATTTTATTAACCAATATCTTTGCTGCTTACCTGCGATGATCCAATTCAACCATACGTTTTTATAAAAAACAAACAAGCAAGCCCCATCCAGATGAGAAAATATAACACATTACTTTCCATAAAAGTAACTATGTAACGCAATTAGTTACTTTTTAAGGGAGTGACACAGTATTGTAAATCATTACTTTTAAACGTATATTTCCCCAACACTGTAGGTATTAGTAGTACCATTGGCATTATACTACTACTACTACTACTACTACTAATAATAATAATAACAATAAAACTAATACAATTTACATAACACTACATTTTTCACAGTACAATCTAGGACAAATGGGTCTTATATATTTAGCTGCCTTAATATTTTTGGAAGAGGGTCCCTTACAAGAGGGACAAATCATATTTGTTGGACATCAAAACGTTTCCTAAGAAGGCAGTGTTGGGTGTGTTTGTGACACCTAAAGATGGTGTCTAGGTAGACAGCTCACTAAGCTACTGAACCTTCTCTCCCTAGTTCATTTCGATTCATCTTTTTCCCTCCCTCTCTCTCTCTCTCTCTCTCTCAGCATGAATCAGGAATGGGAGGTGCAGACGGGAGGGGTGGAGCGTTGTAACGGATATTAAAATATTCCTCCAGTGTGGAGATAGCGGTGATCCGGGGAGCGATAGAGGGAGATAATGAAAAGAGGAACAAAAGTACTCCCCGCACGCTGAGTCTGACCCCCCTTTCTCCTCCTCCACCTCCCCCCCCCTTCTCCTCTCACACTCATTTACATAGTAATCACCCCGTGCTCTGCGAAAGGCCGGAGAGAGAGAGAGAGAGGAGAGA
>NW_015662588.1:244078-249100 GCF_001515625.1 Sinocyclocheilus rhinocerous
CAAATAGACAATATAGTGAAATAAACACTGATTTATACTTAGAATCAAAAGAAAACTGATAGAATCTAAAATCCACACATACTGTTCCCACACTCATTTGAAATAAATCACATAAGTGCAAAAAAAAAAAAAATTATATAAAAAAAAAAAAACACAAATATTCACTCTTGTCTGTTTCAACAAACACAAGTGTGCCTTAATTTCGTTTTTGAACAAAAACACTAACGCAAGCCACACTAACACCAAAATCAACGTTAAAAACAAGTTTCCATCTTTAATGCCTCACCGGTTGGCCCGATCCAGGGCTGGAACAGTAAATTGTGTATTTTCGGATGATACCATTGGGCTTGATGGGGGGAAGCCAGGATACCACCACACTGGTGGCAGAGGATGGCACTGCTTTGATGCCAGCTGGAGGGCCGGGGTCTGAAAGAGAAAAAGAGAGACAGAACACTATTAATATATGACAGAGACATTGTGGGATATACCACCTCCCAGTGACCAAAAGGTTTGTTTGTAAAATGTGTAAAATATTCCAGATTTAAAGTTTTTCTGAACTTAGAAAGAAGACAAAATATGTCAAGCTGTCTTTTTGTCTATTTAGTCAGCTGTCAAAGTATACTTCAGGTTTTACATATATGCAAAGGTTTGCGTACAGTGCGCATGAAATGCAGTAAATATTTTTATTTAAATGATTGGTGTTCAGACCGACACAAACATTCGCATTCACATTTTTATGAAGTGGTGTTCTCTTTTCATTCCACTGCAAAGAAAATTTGCCAACCACTAAGTTTTGAGCTTTTGTTCATATGCCCAGAGCCACTGCTGTTACAGAAAACTATGACTTGGTGACACTCACGAACAGACAATTTTGTTAAGCGACAGTGAACAGTAGAAGATGAATGCAGAACTGGTTCTCTTATCTCTGTACTCTTGTATTTGGTGTTATTTGATAAACACCATAACAAATACAAGTAAGCGCCACCTACTGTGAGAGAGTGAATTTGTGTTTTCATTCCATGCCATTTCTTTCCATTTGTCTGAACAGACAAATCGCTTTCAAAAACTGGGCCGCATTTTTGGACCGATCATTCATATTGGTGTGAACAGGCCTTAAATCTTCTGTCTGATGTTAAAGTGTCTGTTTTTTTTTTTTTTAAGGATTGGCCCCAAATCTATTAATTCTCATTAAGTGTGCTAATGCCAGAACTGGTTCTCTTATCTCTGTACTCTTGTATTTGGTGTTATTTGATAAACACCATAACAAATACAAATAAGCGCCACCTACTGTGAGAGAGTGAATTTGTGTTTTCATTCCATGCCATTTCTTTCCAGACAGACAAATCGCTTTCAAAAACTGGGCCGCATTTTTGGACCGATCATTCATATTGGTGTGAACAGGCCTTAAATCTTCTGTCTGATGTTAAAGTGTCTGTTTTTTTTTTTTTTAAGGATTGGCCCCAAATCTATTAATTCTCATTAAGTGTGCTAATGCTATATCAGAGCCTAAATGTCGCCACGGCGACCGCATCCAGCAATCAAGCGATCCAGCATCATCTAGACATGGACCATGCAGCACTTGCCTCCAGCTAATGTGGTTTTGTGGCAAGATTTTCTACCCGACAGCCTCCCTCCACCCAGACCTCATATACACACCTTTGAGCTTGAATAGAGCAGGGGTAAAGGGGAAGTGACTTGCACATAATGTGGCTGTGTGTTTGAATACGGGTTCTCCATTGGCTGGGTTGAAAGCTCAATGGATGGTCACAATTATCGGTTACAGATAAAAGCCTATATACTATTCTTTTATTTTTGTGTTCCAAAACCTAGTGAGCTGGCTATTTAGGGAGCATGTTAAGGGACCATAATATGCTCAATAGTAATAAGTAACATTGATTTGTCTTTGAAGATCCCTCAATGGGCCACATTCTAAGACAAAAGCATTCATAAAGAAGGCAGTCCCAGAATGAATTGCACTGCAGCAAGCTCAGGAATAAATAATTAATACGATGATTGTGACACTGATAATGTGACACTGAAGACTGCTGAAAGTTTAGCTTTGTCATCATAGGACTAAATAATATTTTTAAATACATTCAAATAAAAAGCAGTTATTTTAAAAAGTAATACTATTCTCCAACATTACTGTTTTACTGTATTTTTGATCAAATATATGCAGACTTGTTGAGCATAACAGACTTATTTCAAAAACATTAACAAATCTTACCAACACCAAACTTTTAAATGTTAATGGACCAATATATCAAACTGGAAATGAGCAATAATATAATTTAGTGGAATTAAAAATGTACTATTTTACCCAATGTTTTGGGATGCTGTGTATTTTTATGCTAAGCTTTTAGCTTAGCAACACGCTAATGTCAAGTCAGGTTTCTTGTGCGTTTCATGTGCGGAGTCACATATGAGGTTCCATGATGCCTTAACTGTCTAATGGAATAGACAACAAGCCAGCACATTAGGTTTCTGCAGATATGTTGCGGTATGATCAGTGGTCATGTTTACTTGTGTGGTGCGCAAACTTACGGTCTTCTCGGGTCTGTATGTAGAGTACGTTGCTGCGGACGCCATCTCCTGCCTGTGTGTAGGCCAGGACCTGAATGCTGTAGTTTGTGAACTTCTCCAAACCCTTCAGCTCCACCTGCTCACGAGTGGTAGTGATGTTCTGCATCTCTCCCCATTCTGAGAGATGTGAAAAAAACTAAATGACTCTCCTTTTTCTGCATTTTCATTTACTCACTTATAACAGCACATCATTTGAACACTTCACAAGGGAACACAGGATAAACATGTTTACACATTCCGCTTACAAAAAAATACCATGCTATTATTCAGAGGGAGACTAAAATAGTCCATTTTGCTGGACAAAGGGTTGCTTGTCACTGCTATAGCTATATTTAGCAGACAATGATATTTACGTCCCAATGCAACACAAACAAAGTAAAAAGTTTTCCCATGGCTCTTTAGAGATGTTAAAATACCATTTATTTTTGGATATACACCATGGTAACGGCATGCTATTTTTTTTGAAGAACCTTGAGTCCTACTGAATATGATTTTGTAATCAAGGTATATATTAAAGTAGCATCTTATATCTTTACTATACCAGGGTACTGCCAGAGTACTTTTTTTGTAAGTGACAGATTAATAAACACAAAAGGACCCATAGACTTTTTCATAGATTTTTTCCCTCACTTCTGCTTGGTATAAATTATATACCCTTACCTTGCCATTACTTGCCATTATTCAGCCCATTTATGAACCATTTTTACTGTTCGAACAAGTTGGTTAAAGTACGCTACCAAAAGTTTGCAGTTTTAAATATTTTTTTTCAGTAAATTTTTATTCGGAAAGGACACATTACATTGATCAAAGGTGAAAGGTAAAATATTACATTTGATCATTTACTCACCCTAACATTGTTCCAAACCTGTACACATTTCTTTCTTCTGTTGAACACAAAAGAAGATATTTTGAAGAATGTTGGTAACCAAACAGTTGCAGTAGCCAATGGTAGCCAATATCTTCTTTTGTGTTCAACAGAAAAAAAGGAACTCATACAGGTTTGGAACAACACAAGGGTGAGTACATAGTGACATAATTTTCATTTTTTAAACTATCCCTTTAAGCAACATAACTGTTTTCAACATCGATAATTATAAGAAATGTTTCTTGAGCACCAAATCAGCAGACTGGAATGATTTCTGAAGGATCATGTGACACCGAAGACGCTTTCGCCGATTTCTTAATCCACATTTTACTCCTTTTAGATATAAAAGACAGCAACACGCACACATACACTTGTTCACCCACAAATGTACACTGTCTGTGGTTTGGACTGGCCGGGATACAGATACACGGGCGGGCAGTAGGGGGCGCTCTACAGGGACTGCTGCTAGTGAGGAAGTAACAGTAATAGTTTATAATTACTCTGATTGAGCCCCAGTGTCTGGCCCCCACAGCACCCACCTCCATCGGGGTAGAGGGACCAGAACACCACACGGTAGCCCTTCAGAACCCCGTTAAGGGTCATCCGTGGGGGCTCGGACCACGTGATCACCGCCTCGTCTGATGTCACCGTGATGGCCCGTATATTCTGGGGTGGCTGGCTCGGAACTGTGAGAGAAAAATGAGAGACGGTCACATAAAAGCAAAGGAAGTGGCAGGAAAATAATTCAGGCACCAATGGAAACAAGATACAATAGGTGAAGTGGAAACAAAAATTGCAGTGAAAGAGCACAATTACAGTGATATAGTAAAATGACAGTAATATACTGCAATTGGAGCACTTGGTATGGCCCAAGAGCATCAACAACCTTGTAACTACACTCAAAATGGATGGAACAATCATGTCCCGAAGCTGAGGAGAAGTGAAACGTTACTGTTATCTCGATCTTGAGCTGTTTCACCTACTAAATGTGTTTGATTTTTTTTCCGGATACACCGCAAATGTGGTGGTGGTGATGTGCCAAATTGTGTCCCTGAATAAATAATGGCACTATTGAGGGGACACAGAGCCTGTCTGTGTGACTTGCTGGGAGGGAAAAAGCATGTGCGGACGACAGGATGAAAGGAGGTATAGAAGAGGGATAAAGCTGGCTTGGCTCTATAAGGGAGCAGCTGCAGCTGGCGCAGGAAGAGAAGGAGTGAGTAAAGGAGATGGTGTGAGGAGGGAGGGAGAGAGAGCAGAGGAGAAATCATGGTATTTGTTTCAAGAGGCCTTAGGGTCTGACCCTGGTGGACCACACTAAAACTGCCATTTAGAGTAGAACGGCTTGACAGAACGCTCACAAGCACAACTCGCAATAACTCTTCAACCTTGCGCGCAAAACCCAGGCTCTCACTCTCTGGATCTGACACTTATAACAGGTATATTGGTATCTTATGGGTGTATTGGCATCTTGCTTTCCTCCTAGGCAAAACTACTTATTCACCCTTATGTCATTTCAAACAAGTATGATTTTCTTTCTTACATATATATATATATATATATATATATATATA
>NW_015662588.1:249219-267897 GCF_001515625.1 Sinocyclocheilus rhinocerous
TTTTTTTTTTTTTGAAGAAGAAGAAGAAGAAGAAGAATATCTTTGCTGCTTTTGTCAATATAATGAAAGTGAATGTCAGGGCCATAAAAGTTTCTGGAAAGTTGTCTATATAATTTGTGTGCTATATATCTTCTGTCATACAACAGGCTTACTGTAAAGTATGCAACAAACAGACAAAATTCAAGTCATTATGCACTGAAAATCTTGACATCCACTGAGTCGTCTTGGCACATTCATGAGAGAAGTAGCCATGTCTGATTCATGAACAAATCATTTATTTTGAGTCAGATCTTTTCAATGAATCACTCCAAAGATGTCCCTGTGATGCAAACAAAATCATCCATCTTTGGACCACTTTTCAGTGATGCCCAGATACATCAAACCGACATCAAAGACCTGGCAGTGACGAAAGCCGCCTGTGGTGTTGCATCACGCCACCTGCATCTGGGACAAAAAGTTGTGCTTGAACACTGCAAAGACTACAGCCAATGGCCAACTAGTCTGTACGTTCTACACCTGCACAAGACCAGCATGTGGAAGCAGTCTGTATTCATCATTCAAAAAGGAAAACCGGAAGAGCTAGGAAAAGTCTTCTGTGTGTGACCTCTTGAATTTGTTGTTTGATCACTTCCATTTTTCTTCTGGCGCACTAGCTCACTAAGCTGAACAGTCAATCAGAGTGATCTCTCTCACCAGTGGGCTCTACTGATGATTGACATGTCTGAGAAGTGACATACTGTAATCTGGTGACTGTCAGAATTGGTCCGTGTCTGTCGGAGCAGTGTGAATTAGAAGATGCAAATGAAATCACCTTAAAGTGGTAGATGTTTTTTCATTGTTTTCTAGTTGGTCCAGTTTTATTAGCTGGTCAGAGGTGGTCTGGATTGTTAATTGGCTGGACTATCAACAAGCAGACCTGGTTTTAATATAGTAGACCATCTTGGCTAAGCTGGATTTTTTATTTATTTATTTTTTTAGAATTTTAGGGTTGGAAGAAAAAACTAAACGTGAGAAGAACACCACTGATGGAGGTAAAAACAAAGTCATTGGGGTGATGGAAGAACTCGACAGTGGCACAAAAAGAACCCAGGAGCTTTCCAAAAATAAGAATGGAGAAGAAAGACAGCGGGACATAAGTGGGCGGAGGGGTGGAAGGGGAAGTTGGGAGATGGAGGGAGAGATAAATGAAAGGTGTTTTGAGAGCGAGTGAGAGAGGAGTGGGTGCGGAGAGGAGGGGAGTTGAAAGCCGGAGAGAGGGATCTGGAGGAAAGATGAAAAAAGAGAGGGAGAGACAATGCGTTCAGCTGCACATAATTAGACTGGGAGGAAAAGCAGTGGATCAGGGAGAGGGGCCTCGGCAGACAGGCTAATTATAATTATTTTTCCTATGCTTGTTGTTATTACTATTATCCTTAACAGCATCAATATCACGCATGTGGATGAGGGCCACGGGCCAGAGTCGCCCTGTACACACGACTCGTGCACAATCACACAAAAGAGAAATCCCCAGAGCATGATAGATAGATAGATAGATAGATAGATAGATAAAGTATATTTCATTACCATCTTCAAGTGTTGTAGCATTGATCTCAGAGCTGGAAGGTCCGGTTCCGGCTCGGTTGAATGCCTGGACCACCACACCATACTGAGCAAACTTTTTCAAGTTGTCCAGGGTGTACACCTCACTATCACCTGTGGCTTTCATCTCCACGATACTGTACTGTCCATTACTGCCCGGTCCATTCTCCCTATAACCGATCTGATAGCCACGGATCACTCCATTCTGGAGCTCTTTTTTAGGTGCCTAAGTGGAGTGAAAAGAAAATTATATACAGTAAGTGAATTTAAAACTTTAAAACTGAATTAAAAAATCCTAGGTCTTCAACCCTGCTTCTGGGAACCCACTGTTCTGCAAATTCTTTTTTTTCCTAACATGCTTCAGCAAACCTGGCCTGTGATTTTTCAAGTGATCCTGAAGACCTTGATTAGCTGGTTCTAGTGAGTTTGATTAGGGTTGTAGCTAAACTCTGCAGGACAGTAGGTCCTCAGGAGCAAGGTTGAAGACCTAGGCTCTAAAGTTCAAAGAATGGCAAGTTTAGGAGTCGCAGACATACCTTCCAGGTCACACGAATACTCTGAGAGGTCATTGGCTGTAAAATCACATCCATGGGTGGCCCATCAGGAGCTGTAAGAAGAGAATCATGTCATATCACAAGGATATTAAAGAAATAAAAAATTCTGTCACCTCAAAAGTCATTCCAAACCTGCATGATTTTCTTTTTGTTCTGTGAAACACGATATGAGAAATGTTGTATGATATCATGGTAACTTTTAATGCAATTACAATGACAGGGGACTGGTACTTTTAAGCTTCAAAAAGGGTACAAAGCACCATAAACATATAATAAAAGTGTCCTATAAGACTTAAGTGCTTTATTCCAATTATTTGAAGTCATATGATAGCTTAGTGTGAGAAACAGGCTGAAATTTACAGATAATCTTCCCTTCCAGTGAGCTTTCAACCATTGTGATCGAAACATTGAGTCAGTAAGAACTCGAGAACCAGATCAGTAAATTTCTGTGGACATTATGGAAAAGAGTGGCCAGGAAATTCTTCAAAAATTCATCTCTTGTGTTTCCCACGGAAAGAAGTAGGTATAGGTTTGGAACTGCATGAGGGTGAGTAAATCAGATCAGATTAGGGGTGGGAGACGTACGTGCTTCCTCTGTGCTGATGGTCAGCTCTTTGCTGGCTTGACTGCGTCCAATCTTGTTGTAGGAGTACATGCGAATGCTGTACACGGACGCCGGGTGGAGCTCCACTATGTTGGCCTGGTTGTTGGTGGGCGAGATCTTACGGGTGGCATGTTTCAGCTCCCATGGGTCTGCGACAAGGACAAAATAACAGGATACATTACTACATCGCACCTCCATCCAGGCTGTTCTGGAACATTATGTTTGTTAGCATGCAAAGAGGACTGTTTACAGGTCAAATCATACGGATTTGAAAAACAAGTGATGCAGTGAAAACTAGGACGACCGCATATGTACAAACAGCAAAATAAGGCAATACACCCAAGTCACAATGCCGCAGAAATCCGTTCACATCCCATTCATCTTCTCGTAGTCTGAGCTCATTCGCTACATATTCTTTTGACATACAAATACAGATTTAATGCATGCTCACAATGTAATTCATCCAAGCTTGAAATGGAAACAAAGCAATGCCGCACCAGATTTGTTCTTGTACTCGATGTCGTAGCTGGTGATGATGCTGTTGCCGTCGAACCGCTGCGTCCACCTCAGGTTCATACTGCGATCTTTGACCTCTCGAACCTCCAGCTCTGGGGGATCAGGGGGTTCTGCCAACAAAACAAGTGGAAATAGACTTCAAATAGAGTAAGACAGAGAGAGAGGCTGAGGAGTAAGAGGTGGCTTGGGGCCGGGAGGTAAATTATTGATTTTGTGTCTCTAGATAAAGAGTATCATGTAAGATGTGAGCGTGTTGTTCATGGCTGATTGTCTTGCCTTGCACCGTCAGCTGGATGAGCCCTCGGCCCTCGCCGTATGAGTTGATGGCGTGGCAGGAAAAAAAGACGGAATCCCCTCGCTCCGCTGGCTTCAGCTGCAGAAAGAGTGTTTAAGAGAATAACTTGTTTTTCTCTTTTCCACATTTTGAGGCCCATTTCATGTATTGTTATTGTAAGGTACTTCTCTTATTCCAGTTTAATGTGTCTAAATAATAATAATAATAATAATAATAATAAATACAACCTTTCATATATAAAATCTAGCTCAAAGTGCTTAGCAGGTCAGACAGGTCAGACGCTCCGCTGGCTTCAGCTGCAGAAAGAGTGTTTAAGAGAATAACTTGTTTTTCTCTTTTCCACATTTTGAGGCCCATTTCATGTATTGTTATTGTAAGGTACGTAGTTTGGCAGTAAGGTAGGAATGCTAAATGATTGGCTGTTTGTATTCCCTAATATGTTGTGATTGGACAAATGATGTAAATGAGTTCATCCTTGTCAACCTTTGTTTAGAAATCTTTACCTAGTGTTATCGTTTTTATTTAAAGCTGAAGGGTATATTTTTTTCAAGGTTAAAATACTTCTCTTATTCCAGTTTAATGTGTCTAAATAATAATAATAATAATAATAATAATAATAATAAATACAACCTTTCATATATAAAATCTAGCTCAAAGTGCTTAGCAGGTCAGAATATACTAGAATGCATTGAAAATAATTAAACAAACAAACAAACAAATAAAAAAGCAGTCTAAATAATAATAATAATAATAATAATAATAAATACAACCTTTCATATATAAAATCTAGCTCAAAGTGCTTAGCAGGTCAGAATATACTAGAATGCATTGAAAATAATTAAACAAACAAACAAACAAATAAAAAAGCAGGTCAGAATATAAAATAATTTATAGATAATAATAATAATAATAATAATAATAATAATAATAGATAAGATTGGAATATAAAATCAAATAAACAAACAAACAAACAAATAAATACATAAATAAATACAGCTAAATGTGCTTCACAGATATCAATCCATCAATCAATCAATCATTCAATAAATAAATGAATATATTTCTCAGGTCAGAATATAAAATAATTTTAGAGTGAGTAAACAAACAAACAAACAAACCACAAAAGCAAAAATAAAAGTTGAAAAAACAAAAAGGTGAAAGAGTCTACTAGGAAACCTGTTTGGAAACATTTAGGCAAGCTTCTGCCGTTTTTCAACATTTATTGAACTCCTCCACTGACTACATACTGTACATATACTGTATGTGTGTGCACATGTGTCTCACCTTCAGTGTGGAGATAACTTCATCGCTTTTCTCGTTGGGGTTGGTAGTGATGGAGTACCGAGGGTTGCGGTCAGGGTCAATAACGGTGTCGCCTCGCTCCCAGCGAATGATGATGGGGTACTCACCTCGGGCGGTACAGTTTAACTCCTTGTTTTGCCCCTTTATGGCCATGGTAGTGTTTGGGTGGGATGTGATCATAGCTGGAACTGCATGAAAAAACGGTATATTAGGACAGGAGGTAAATATATGTGAAGGAAAAAATGAAATTAAAAAGAGGCAGAGGTTAGTGTGACTTTAACCCGACACCTGGCTTTCTTGTGACACGGGGCAGTGAGCGTTAGCGTGTCTCTCTTCAACTCCTCAATCACTTTTTCACACTCTCTCGCTTGCTCATTCCCCCGAGTCACTCTTCTCTAGCACTGCCACACACACACACACAATATCGATCTGAAGAGGGTTTCGCTGTTTTGTTTTCATCACTTATTCATTCCCTCCCTTCCAACGAGTGAAACGGATAGAATTGAGAGAGGCAGAACAGAGGAACGATTCAATCAATAACACCAACACTGATTCAGAGATCCCGGTTAAAAAAAGTCAGATGACGTAAACATAGAGCCGCATGATATCCACAGGCTTTGCATTAAAATTTAAAACCACTTTTTAAAATCTACCATCTCTTGTTGAATAACACCACATAACTTAAGTACATTTATCCTAGCAATCCCACCTATTACTGTCCTGAGGTTACAAACACAAGAGCATTTCTTTTCTTTTTCACTGTGAATATTTAAGTCAAGAACCTTATATTACTTTTGAAAATAAAATCTCTTTTCGTTTACATTTCACCCTAAAAAAAGAATTCATAAAAAGTCTATATTGCCTCAAGAAATTTGTAGCACAGATTTTAGCATAAATTGTCAGTAGCTTAATGCCAAAAAATCTAATTCTCGGTACATGGAATGGTAGTAGTTTTCATACTAAATGATTTACAGTATATGAGTCATTCTAATTTACAGTTTCATGTCCATTGATGATAATTATATATTTTTTCTTACAATTGTCTTCAGAAATATCATATTTTATCCATTAGGCATTATACATTCTATAATTTCACACAAATATTTTGTACACCGTTTTTCAGTTTGCTTGAAATTGCCTTAATGTCACTTAAATTACAGTTTTTTGCAATGTCCGCTTTTTGAAGTGAGTGGGTCTTAAAGTCAAGATTATATTAAGTATTGTGTCCAGACAAAATTATTTTATTATATTAATGAGATTTTTTTGTGCATTAGAGTAATGAGAATGAGATGTATTTACACCATATTGCAATGCACATTATACACTTGTAAAGTACAGTTATAAGCATATATATTGACAGTATTTATTTTAATTTTAGTAAAATAATATGGTCTGTATACTATAATTTGAATTACAATAATAAGAATATTTCAAGCATTACAGTACATTAATGAGAATGAGATTAATTTATCACTGAATCATCAATGAACTGACTTTAGCTGGAAAATGACTCTTTGTTAGTCTTCTTGCATCACTGACAAACTATTTTCCTGTTTGACACTGTAAAGCTGCTTTGACACAATCAGTACTGTATAAAGCGCTATACAAATAAAGGTAATGATCAAAATGATTACCATAATGAGAAATTAGGGTGAAAAAGAAAAGAAATGAAATAAAATAAAATAAAATTAAATTCATTCTCTTTATGAAAATGTATTATTATAATTATTATTGTTTTTAAGACATTTCTTCACATATTTCTCCATAAGATTTAACCGAGTAGAATGTTATGGCTGTGTTAATAAATACACCGGTGGATGAGGTTTGTTTAAATGTGGTCAGGACTGTAACTCAGGCCTAGGGCAGTGTTGCGTGGACGGGGGTTTTCTGCACTCTGCATTATGTGAAGGATCAATAATATGGATTTGGACAGAACAGATTGTGTGTCCGATCTAACGATCAGTCATGAGATGGCCTTACAGATTCGTTGTAATGTTCTATTAATCTAAATGAGCTGGGCACTCTTACTCTTGTTGAGAGCTGCTTACACACACATACATACACACACAAGCAGTAACTCCTGGCAATTCTAGCTACTGTATAAAAAAGTCAAAGGCTTTTTGTATTTCTTGCCTCAGTGTGACTGATATATCATAAGCTGGGTCATTAGTTTGAGTGACAAAGTGTGACAGGTGCAGGTGTATGTGCGCCTGTCTGTGTGTGTGTAGAGGTGGTGTATTGTGTGTGAGTGTGTCCACTCAAGCGTCTCGAACGCTTCCCGCAGGCATCAGACTGAGACGTGAAAGCCCATCTGAGGGCCATTCTTAAACAAAGACCTCAAACACACACCATCGCAAACCATCCCAAAGGCTGCAGGTCAAATCGCATCCAAGAAATCCTCAAACCTACTGTGACTGGAATTCAAAAATATGGCTTTATTTGTGTCATGGTTTAATGAGAGATTTAACTATTATGAAATGTCTGATATTCAACAGCTATGCCCTGAAACATGTCTACCTAGAGAACATGTCTAGGCATAAATTAGGTAGCCTTCTAAGAAATATTGATTTGGTCAAAAGCAGTACTGAAAGGCATCCTTCACAAGTGAGAAGATCTCAGAATTTTTATCCAAGACTTTTGGATGGAATTAAGGTAAATGCAAATGTATTAATATATAAACTCTGAAAACTATTAGTAATTCCAATTATTTAAACAATTTAAAACGCTCAAATGTCATCCAGCATTTGTGATTTTTTTTTTTTACACTTTAGAGAGTATTGAGACTTGAGCTTAGTAACATGTTAAATCTATTAAAATCTATCCACCATATTTTTAATGTAAAAGTGGGTACGGTCATTTATAACTTGTAAATGTGCAAAGCTTTCGGTGTCAGTCATATCCAGTTATTTTAGTCTGTACAAAAACAATGCTACTTGATATTGCAAACTGGTATTTGTTGTCATACAGTATTATGTTAATTTATTATCGCAATCATAAACACAAAATTGCGCTAAATTGTTTTACTGTTTACTGCACTTTCTACTTTCTTATACTTTTTTTTCCCCTTTTAAACCATACTATTGTTTTTGTTTCTTAATTTTGTCATTTGTTCATTTATATTTGTTTGTTTGTCCACATATACTTTTTTTTTTGTTGGTTTGAATCAATGTTGTAAAGTTGTGATTTATTTCTGAAATGGTTAGTTTACTTCGGTTCATGGCTTAGAACTCTTTATAGAACTGTTCAGTAAAAGGTTCTTTGAGGAACCAAAAATGGCTCTTCTATGGCATCACTGTGAAAAGCCCTTTTTGAACCTTTATTTTTAAAGGGAACCCCCGGGTATAAAGACTTGTATGGCTTAAAATAATGTAAATGATGCCTCTTACTGAAATATGTAGTAGAAAAAAAATCCACATTATGTTATAAATATATTGGACTATGGGGGGAGCCATTATTTCAATGCTATGGTGTATTATATATTAAAATGCTATTTTTACCACAACACAACTCGGAATATAAAATACGATACGATACCACCTTGTGTGGCTTTTGGTTGTAATTGTTAGTCGAAGAGCAACAAGAGAAGCGATGTAAGTCTTCACTGCTTTCCTACGTAGTCCTAAGAAGAGGAGAAAAGAATGGGAAGATGCCTGTGGACGAATAAAACTTCCTAAAGTCCTGAGTCTTTGTTCTCACCACTTTTAGCCCTGATGCCTTTGAGACTTTTAGTAGACCACAGCTACTAAAATAACTTACAAACAGCAGAGGCAAGAAATGCTAGATGCCATCTTGGCAGGTTGTAAACATGCCGACGCTTGTCATGACGCCACAGCCACTGAACGAGTTTCTCAGCATAGATTTCACTCGATATCCGGGGGCGTTTAGACTCCTTGAGGGGAAAAAAATCGATGGTACGGCATTTGGTTTAAGCTTATGCTCATATCCATCGACACATGTAAGCTCTTTCAGTAGCTGTGGTCATCGTATCAGTATTTTATTTTCCGTATTGTGTATTCTGAGTTGTGTTGCGGTAAAAATAGCAACAGGTAGTACCAATAGCTCACTGAGTGCAACCATTTGATGTCATCGAAATAATGGCTCCCCCCATAGACCAACATATGTATAAAACAATGGGGATTTTTTTTAATAATGTAAATCTTTCATGGATTTTCATCTACATATGTGACCCTGGACCACAAAACCAGTCTTAAGTGTCAATTTTTCGAAATTGAGATTTATACATCATCCGAAAGCTGAATAAATAAGCTTTCCATTGATGTATGGTTTGTTAGAATAGGGCAATATTTGGCCGAGATACAACTATTAGAATATCTGGAATCTGAGGGTGCAAAAAAATCTAAATATTGAGAAAATCATCTTTAAAGTTGTCCAAATGAAGTTCTTAGCAATACATATTACTAATCAAAAATTAAGTTTTAATATATTTACAGTAGGAAATTTACAAAATATCTATATACCCCAGCGATTTAAGACTGGTTTTGTGGTCCAGGGTCACATATTTCAATAAGAGACATCATTTACATTATATTAAGCCATACAAGTTTTAATACCCGGGGTTCCTTTCATGAGTGCAGATGTACATGAGAGCCTTACGTACTTTTAACAGTGAGCATCATGCTCTTGCTGATGTCGGACCCCACTCCGTTGCTGGCCTGACACAGGTAGTATCCCCGGTCTTCCTCTAAAACATGGCGGATCAGCAGAGAACCATTGGACAAGATCTGGATGCGACCCGTCAATGGAACTGGATGGTATTGCTGGGGGTTCCCTATACCTTCAGAATCAAGATGAAGACAGTGTTGGTTGTGGCTCATCATCCGCTCATGAAAACTTGAAATTGATTCGGACATGTAGTGAAAAAAAGATATTACCTTTGGCATGCTTCCAGACAACTTTGGGAGGAGGGTACCCTTCCACAGAGCAGTTCAGAACTTCTGACTTGCCGTAGATCCCATCTTGGTTATTGGGCTGAACCCGAAAACCAGGGGGAACTACAATGAGGAACATATAGAGTTTCAGGAGAGGAGATACCAATAAAGTGGTTTGCCAAGAAAGACATGTTTTGTTGGTCCTATTCCAACATTTGGTCAAACAAACACAGTCTCAACCCTATCCCCCAAACCTAAGTTAAGTAAATCTGCTCCAGAGAATGGATCTAATTGGTAAAATGCTGAGCATCCCATCCCAATATATTGCCTTATAAACTTTGCTCTCTTGCTCACCTGTTACTATGAGTTGTCTCTCTGAACTGACAGTTGCTGCATCATTGCTGGCAATACAGGTGTAGTTTCCATTGTGCTGCAACGAAACTTTAGAGATCTGAAGGGAGCTCATGAACTCCTTGGTTTCGATGGTGACTCCTGATGTTCCTGACACGATCTCCTGCCCATCCTTCCTCCAGGTGATTCGGATTGGCATGTCTCCGGAGGACACCACACAAGCTATGTACATCAGCTTACCGATGGAGGTAGGAGGGAAGTCAAAGGGCTGGATGAGGGGAGGAACTGATGGAGGAAAAGAGCAAGATATATTCAGTATCAAAATTCAAACGCTTCATGGTCTGCAATGTAATACCGACCCCCATCACCCAAAAATGCACATGCACATACATGCTCACACACATCCCACCCCTCCAGCCCATAATAGCTGCTCTAATTAGAGCCCAATTGGCAGGGGGAATAATGGCATTGCCATGGAAACAGAGGTGGGGGGGCTCCATCGGAGACATCTGGGGGATTTAATCTGGGGCTCGTTAAAATTCAGCTAATTAAATCAGAGACATGACAAGACAAGCAGCACACTATACTGACTTCACACTGGAGTCAGTGTTCTGTTGTACCGGTACACACATACACACACGCATGCACACACTAGACCTCACTGTCTTTGTACCAGGAGCTGTAGCCCCTTGTATGGACACACATAGTGAAGTGAAGATTCAAAACCCAACATCAGAGTGACCTCCCATTCATTTACACTTAACATACTGAAAATAACCCCCCACACACACACACACACATACACATACACATGCTAAGTACACTGGGTAATTGATGAATGGTTGTAATGCTGCAGAAGGCCTGTAATCCTGTTGATCAGAGGCTATTAGTGGTGTGCTTTCTCTCAGGGTCTTTGTACCATCCTCAACCTTCACCACCCGCCTACAGCTTAAATATACACTCGTTTGAAGGCAACACGCACTCCATTTACCAAAAACACACCCATTATGCCACAATAAACTACTACGCTTTTCTTTTCAGAATAAATTTAAAAGATTAAGTAAGTATTGTACAGTGGGCATCTTTTTATTAAAGAAGCATGTTTTCAAGAAATGCCAAACCTCAAATGGAGGGTTGCTTTTTTTGGAAATCCTCCATAAAATCAAGATACCCTGCTGACTAGGCTCAAGTCCAAAAATCCTCTCAGGGTGGCCTCTTCACACCAAATCCAATGTTACTAAATGACATTAAAAAATAAAGTATTTGCAATTTTCACACTAAAACAATTTGCGCCAAGCCTTTTGTCGAATTTTCTCATTTTCTGTGGACACCTCAAGTAATTGTTTGGCATATGAACAGTTAAAAAAAAAAGAGCTTAACTTACCAAGGTTATTATAGTTAATGAAAAAATTAAACAAAATTAAAACCATTAAAAATAATTTAAATAAAAAAACAACAGAAATCAGATTGTGTGTGTGTGTGTATATATATATATATATATATATCAGCTTTGTGCCTAAATAATGCATAAAATATACAGTATGCAATACACAAAGACTACATCAATTCTGATGAAAAACCAATTCATGAGAAAATGGTCACAAAGTTTTCACAATAAATCCAATGTGACTAACTGATATGAATGCACCATTTTTTTTTACACAAAAACTATTTACAATACTACATTCTCTTCAAAAACATATTTGATGATTATATTAAAATATTACATGCTAAATACAAAATGACGAATCAACACTAATTTATATATACATTTTAGATATCACAATTATCCGCAAATAAACAATTTACACTACATGATGGTGAAGTTTTTAAGTCTCTGAATAATAATAAATTATGTGGATCATTGTAAGACTTGGTATGAAGGAGATGAAATCTTAAAAATATTTATTAACAGTTTTAAACTTATAATCTAGGTTTTATTTATTTATTTATGTTTGCTTAAAAACCTGTGAACAAACAGCCCAAATTAAATTGTAGAGGGACCTTCTAATTTTTTATATATTTTTTTAATTGTGACTGCTTGTGACTTTTTTTAGGGGGCTATAAACTTCCCCAAAACCATTAGCAGTAATCACTAACCTTTGACTGTGACGTAGACGGTCTGGCTAATGGAGAGCTGGGGTTGGATGAGCACGCTGCACAGATACGCCCCCTCATCCGTACCCTTCTGCACATCACTCAACTTCAGAGTGCCATTCTCATACACCACCTGACGATGGTTGTCTGGCAACGGCGTTGTGCCGTCTTTAAACCACTTGATGGAGTAATAGGGGTAACCAATCACACGACAGTTAATGAAAGTGTTGCGACCGGCCACAGCTGTGATATTCCGCATGGCCCGGATACTGGGAGGACCTGCAAGAGAGAGAAAAGAAAGAGAAAGAAAGAGAGAGAGAGAGGAAGACAGAGGAAGACAAAAAAGAGGGAGAATATGCCAGGTAGAAAAGGGTAAGAGAGAAGGATTTGAGAATGAGAGGGAGATGGGAGACCAGGTTTTGCATGGATATTTGGGGTATATAAGGGAGAGATGTGGGAGCAAGAAAGGAGAAGAACGAGTGGTGGAGGGGGAGGAGGGGGTTAGAATGCTCTTGGTCTTCACACAGCAGAGAATGTGGTGTAATAGGTGTGTGCATCTACAGTTTCAATGTGTCTTGTACCGTATTCTTCATCATAGCTTGGCACATAGGCACATATCGTAGAGACGAACCATGCCTTTGTATAATTTCAGCGACTGAATGAGGTATGTTTCTGTACTAATACGCCAAGTTAATGCATTTAATAGTATTGCTATGTGTGGTGTAATCTTAAAAATAAAATACTAACCTAATGTGTTTGTGTAGGCAGAGTGAAAATACAACATCACATTCCATAGCAACGTCCCAAAACACACATTTAAAGAATTGAGGACTGCGAGAGCAGAGGCCATAGAATTACTTTAGCGAAACTGTGGCATGCTAAATGCTAACAGCTACTAAATAGCTTTTGAAAATAAGCTATTTAGTTTAGTTTAAGCTATAATTTTTTTCTGCTTTTTATTATAACTGGCCAGTAGTCTAAAGTGTAAGGTGGTGTTCACACTGACAATGATTTAATTGTTGGAGTTCACCAAGTTGCTGTACTGCCCTACTGAAAAAAGTCCTACCTTTTAAGTCCAGCTATATCTGCTAAACACCGGGTTAGCTAGGCTAGGAGATTAGCTAGGAACAGCTTCAACCAGCAAACCACTTTATGCACCAGATGCAGAAATGCTAGTTCATGCATTCATGACCTCTAAATTGGACTATTGTAATGCACCACTAGGTGGTTGTCATGCATCTTCAATAAGCAAGCTACAAGTAGTCCAACATGCAGTTGTTAGAGTTCTTACGAGGTCAAATAAATATGATCATCCCTGTTGAAAAATCCAGCATATGCTGGTTAGGTATGTTTTGAAACATGGCTGCTGGTTTGAGCTGGTCCTTAGATGGTCATGTGCTGGTCATGAGCTGATTCAAGCTGGTCATGTGCTGGTCCTAAGCTGGTCCTGAGCAGGAGCTGGTTGCTTTGGACCAGCTTAGGACCAGTACATGACCAGCTAAGAACCAGTTTAAACCAGCTCATGACCAGCTAAGGGACCAGCTTAAACCAGCTCATGACCAGCTAAGGACCAGCTCAAACCAGCAGCCATGCTTCAAAACATTCCTAACCAGCATATGCTGGTTTTTTCAACAGGGATACCACCCCAAATTTACAATCTCTACACTGTCTGCCTATTAAATTCTTTATCAGTTATAAAATATTGCTACTTACTAATGAGGCCCTAAATGGTTTAGCTCGTGTGTACTTAAACAGTCTCCTATCACACCACAATCCATCAAACTCTTAAAGGTCGCAAAACGCTGGACTTTTGATAGTACCAAGGATATCAAAGTTCACTAAAGGGGATTGAGCGTTTTCACATTTGGCTCCTAAACTCTGGAATAACCTTCCTAATAATGTTAAGAGTTCTCATAACCTTGTACTCCAGTTATGTCTGATCAAATGCACATGATTATTCTTTGTTCGAAAAGTCATGAACAACAGCTACGGTAATTATTATCTATTAGCTTTTCTGTTTCTACCTCAGAATGCCGATCCCAAGATAACTAGAGATTGTACAAGCTCCACTCTGGATCCGGCCTTTTGCAAGGACCTCAGTTAATGCCAACTCGGAATAAATATACAGAAATGGAGCGTAGCGGTAGTTCTGTCAGGCCATGTTAGTCAAGATCGCATCAGCTGACACTCAGCCGATCCACGTCTACCTATAGGATCACGACACCAATCATAATTCCCTTCATAAGGTCCCTTCAGTCATTATTCAGCAGCTATCGCTTCGCTCAGGAACTAATCAGATGGCGAACTCCATCTCCATAGGAAGCGTTCAATCAGGATTTTCGACAGGATTCCCACAGAGTATCTCACCAGATTCAAGTTGTGAACTTAAGCGAATTCGCCGTGTTGTTTGTCAAGCCGATAGACTGAAAGTGATCTGAGCGAGCATGGCTCCTCGCAATTGATATAGACACTTTGCCCGCAATTCATCGCCGAAGTTGTGCTAATACGACTGCACCAACAACTTTACACGAGATCTGCTTCCCTGCTGGAAGAACCAAGATATTCAAGAAGGGTTAAAGCATCCATGTAACAACTGGCCATTTCACCTTTATTCATCTCTGAATGTCTTCACGAAGCTAATCAAAGTTTCTTTCATTTTATTGCCTAATGCTATGTTGGCGAACATGCTTCAGATATTGCTCATTGTCTAAGGCTAGTTGTTCAGTTATGTTTGCTAGGCATGTAAACATACCTGGCAATAAAGCTCATTCTGATTCTGATTCTGAAATCTTATCTAGTGTCCACTATCATATCGTTGCTAGACCTGCCGTTGCTTAAGCAGGATTTATACTTTCGCCTGGCTCCGCTTCGCGAGCCTCCGCTGACTGCACGCGCACCTTCCCAAACAGACAAGGCTTTTATACTTGTCGCGTTTGCTGTTGTACTATTCTTTAAAACAACAGGGGGCGACGAGACATAATTGTTCTCTAAAACCATCGGGAATCACTGGTGAGAAGAAGACATTTGCCGGTACAAGAATTCTCGCGTGATGAATGAGTTGATGAATTTATTAGCAGTTAAATTTACCAGCGAGCCTTGTTTTAATCTGTTGTCAAGGCTGTCAATATGAAACAGGCTTGCTGCTTCAGGCTCATCTATTGGGGATGCTTTCATTAAACTTATCCGACTATTTCCAACACGCTGCCCAAACAGACAAGGCTTTTATACTTGTCGCGTTTGCTGTTGTACTATTCTTTAAAACAACAGGGGGCGACGAGACATAATTGTTCTCTAAAACCATCGGGAATCACTGGTGAGAAGAAGACATTTGCCGGTACAAGAATTCTCGCGTGATGAATGAGTTGATGAATTAGAATTTTTTTATGTTGAAACTGATTAAAATAATCTTAAGCTTTTGTGTTTATTTCGCATCAAATATGCTTGATACTAATGCGCAGATCGTAAATTTGCTTCTAAAGTTGTATCAATGCTAAACTTTATCTGGACAAGGGCAAATGCTGTTGCCTAAATTCGAGTATTGACCATATGCCGTACTGCTTTAAAGGGGCATGCTGCTCTTTTTAGCTGTTGATAAAAGAGCACTATTCTTCTATAAGGGCATGCTGCCCCACTCTAGAAGAAGACATTTGCCGGTACAAGAATTCTCGCGTGATGAATGAGTTGATGAATTAGAATTTTTTTATGTTGAAACTGATTAAAATAATCTTAAGCTTTTGTGTTTATTTCGCATCAAAACCAAGACAACTTAAGCAAATAGTGTATAAATAGTATCCAAATGAATTCTATTTCTATTTTTATACAAACAAAATAAAACGTAATTCAATTAAAAAACCTTGGACAAACTATGCAAAAAAAAAAATAAAAAAACAGTTTTCCCTAAATACGTTGAAAGTTGCACCTGGTGGAGTTTGAACTTAACAACAACTGCTTCTGTTTCACACAAATGCCGGCACAGACGTGCATGTTCGGCTAGAGTCGCTTTGAACTTGTGCATCTTCGGAAGCGGAGCTGCGCGGAAGTTACAAAAAATGTCATGCACACTGCCACACGAAACGACATTGCGCGCGCCAGTAGTTCGGAAGCGAACTTCCGTCAACACCGTGATGACGTCATATTTGCCGCGCGCACCTAAGCGAACTTGTGGACGCGTCGAGTATAAATCAGCCTTTAGCCTATCGGGTGTTTCTGCAGTGCTGGTATGCGGGTAAACTTGCGACAGCAAGAAGCTTATGTTAAGCTATTGTTTAAGGCCATCTAATTATCTTGAGATATGCTTGCTGCTATGGGTTATCTGGTTATTGGTAATGCTATTTTCTTTAGGTCTGACTACTGCAACATGCCGTGCTTAAGCAAGCTACACACTGTTGCATAAGCTTCGAGAGTATTGGTAAGGATTGTCTGCTACACTAATGCGGGTTATCAGATAGAGGACATGAACGTCAGCGAACGCTAATATCATGGGAGGCGACAACCTGTATAAACATGACTTGAATTATTGAGCTATATGCCGTGTTATGGATGCTAAGCTTAGGCTAGGCAGAATCTGCGATCTCTAAACCTGTCATTGCTTGCTCTACGGCTGCAGTACACAGTGTTTGCTACAACTGGCAACTAGGCTGCAATCTAGTGGATTCTGCATCTTAATTTCAGGTTGCTTTAAAAAGGGGCTTGCTGCTCTTCTTGGCTGCTATTAAGAAGAGCACCTCTTCGCTGCTACACTCCTCTGGTAAGGGGCTTGCTGCTCTTCTTAGCTGATTATAATGAAGAGCACCCCTTCGCTGCCACTGTCTTCCCAAAGGGGCAAGCTGCTCTTTCTACCTGATCATAGCAGAAGAGCACCCCTTCACCGCCACTCTCCTTCCGTAAGGCATTCAGTTAGATTGCTATCAAAATTTTGGTTGTTTTGGGGGGTATTCTGCTCTCCCTGCTCCTATCAATGCTAGGCTGCGTGGATGGGCAAGGAGTGTTTGCCCAGAACAGAACCATTCCCCCAACCTAAAATGTATGCTAATTGTAAGTTATATTGACAATAGTGGTCCTGACAGAAATTGAGCGTAGCGGTAGTTCTGGCAGGCCATGTTAGTCAAGCTTGCATCAGCTGACACTCAGCTGATCCACGTCTACCTATAGGATCACGACACCAATCATAATTCCCTTCATAAGGTCCCTGCAGTCATTATTCAGCAGCTATCGCTTCACTCGGGAACTAATCACCCACCTCCATCCCCAGCTCGTTCCTCTCGTCCAGTTAGGACTTGGCAGTGAATATATCATTGAGTCAGACCACTGAATCATGTTGTTAAAATAATCACGTAGAACATTAATGGTATCTGCTACATTTATCATTGATGTTGGTTCTGTTCTGTTACCCTAGGTGGGGGATTCTGCTCTCCCTGCTCCTATCCATGCTAGGCTGCGTGGATGGGCAGGGAGTGTTTGCCCAGAACAGAACCATTCCCCCAACCTAAAATGTATGCTAATCGTAAGTTATATTGACGATAGTGGTCCTGACAGAACTCCCAAATTTTACTTACATTGCAATTATGATCACAACATGTAATCATTGCCTTAATTGTGTTCATCGTTTCTGCTTGAATACATGCCATTAACTAACTGCCTGATTTGTATTATCCTAGAACTGTATATTTCTGCCACATGGACATTACTTTGACATAGCCACCTCGGATAACAAATTACTCTTAATTGTAATGTAGAGACATGCATATCATGTGAGACTGTTTTGAAACAATATGCATCATGAAATGCACTATACAAATAGACATTGATTTTAATTGAATTCAGTACCGCCACTCCCTATACGTAGAGTATGCAGTTTGCGTAGGGCACCAACTCCCAGGGGGGCACCATCCCAGTTGCTCAAAAAAAAATATATATATTAACATATCTACAGAATATACATAAATAAAAATATAAACATAAACCTATATATATACAATTAAAAAAAAAAGCATTTTAAGGTGAACGCAGTAGGCAGTAGGCTAAGCACACGTGACGCTCCATTCCTGTGCCCGCGCCCACTCTCACCTCATGTTTGTGGCTGACTGCAAATGATCATAATTGATGGACAACTATGCCCGAAAAAAAGACATCAGCAGTCCGGCACCGAGAAAAGAAAAAGTTCAAAAAGCCCAAGATGAAGCCCGTGTATAATTTTCATGTACGTTCATAATCCTGTGAACCTTTATTTCTGTTGTCTTAATAACGTGTTTTAATGTCGGTAATAATTTCACCACCACCAATGCATCTGTTTTAATATTCTCTCTGAGTTTCCATGTTCCCTTACGAAAATTAACCGTGGTTTTACTGCGAATAAAACAAAAAAATCATGGTTCTTGTAGCCATGGTAACAACAAATTAACCATGGTTTTGTTACTTCAAATAATAATTAACAAAGAAGTATTCAGATTTTTTTTTTTTTTTTTTATATCCTTTTTTTTTTTAAACCTTTTT
>NW_015662588.1:267926-281525 GCF_001515625.1 Sinocyclocheilus rhinocerous
CATTTTTTATTTAAAGCCTATTTTTTTTTTTGTGGTAATAAAAACAGACCTAAGCAAACAGCAGCTTTTAAAATGACTTCAAATGCATTATATAAAAACAATGAGGCAATAATGATTGGTTAATTAATAATAAGCATATGGTTTCATTGAATAACACTGTTAAAATACATAATGTAATACAAAATAAACAAACAATTTACAAATGCCTAGGCAAAGTGTGCCAAAGGCCTGGTAATTGTTGTTGTTACACTTACAGGACGATCAAATCCTTGTTTAATGTTGACCAAACTTTTAATTAAAATATCCACTTAATCTTTAATTTTTGGCCATGCACCTTTCTGCGATAGAATTGCTACAGCCTCTGTAATTTCTTCAACAAAAACATATGGACATCACAATCCTTACAAAAATTAACATGGTTTTATCGTAGTATTCATTTTCTTTTGTGTGATTTCCGAATGCTTGAGACTATTAAATCAATCAGACAACTGTATCAATAAAATCACATCCATAGGAGGTAATTGTTTTTTTGTTTTTGTTTTGTTAAAACTGTTTTATTACACTGACTGCTCTTAATTTACTTGTTTTTTTTATTTATTTTTTTTACTAGTAACTGTTTATTTAGAAGTGCACTCAGTAATTCTTCAGGGACTATTATCTTCTGCTTCATTTAATGCAGGCTCAATACTGAAATTTGTTACAAAAGAGGATGAAGTGGTTTTTGATTTAATTTATTATTGTATATGTTTGATAATATTTAATCTTTTAAAATGTTTTATTTAATATGTGTAATTTTAGTTTGTATATATTTTTTTGCTATATAACTACAATTGCACTTTATAAATAATACTGTTTAATTACAATTAATTAATTAATTTACTTTTATATTTTATTAAAGTTCTATTTTGACCCCTATTGTAGGTGTTTTTTTTTTTTTTTACTTCCATAATATTTGGGGAACGGGGCACAACAATACAATTCTGCTTAGGGCACCCATTTGGCCAGCAGCGGCCCTGATTGAATTGAACCTTAGGCTTGTTTTGATTGCTAGGATGCATTCCTGCTTAACTGCAGAATTATGAAGCAGATAGCATGAGCTCCACTTTCTGGTAGTCGCTGTGCATTTGCATAAAGTTTCCCAGATTTGTCACAGATTTTGGTCTCTAGTAACCTCAAATCACCAACTATGGTTGCAACTTGCTCTTGCTGCAAATCGCTGTCAGTGCGAATGCCCTTTGAAATTAGCATATGCTAACAGCTTCTGGTTCTTGCTAGCAAGACCAGTCATTGCCAAATTTGAAAAGGTTAGTAATGACCGATTTGTGTTTGTTTTCTTTTCTTTGTTTTGGGAAAAAGAGAAGGCTGACTTCTTCAGGACTCTGCTCTCAAATCACACACGAGGATGGAGGGGTGTACGAACAAATGGATGGTGGGACACTATGAAGATTTGAATGGCCAATACCTGAAGATGCAGAGAAAAAAAAAAAAGAAGCAGAAAGAATTGAGACAAGGTGGCTTAGGAGTAAAAAAAATCTGAGGAACCAGAAGAACGAGAAGACGTACTGTAGAAGAACATTTTGTTTGCCTCAAAATGGAGGGCGGATCGGTTAATAAATCGTCGATGGGGCATATGTAGATTTTATGCACACAAATATTCTCATCCTCTCTAACAGCCCACTCCTCATCCTCGTATCTCTCTCTTCTTCTGTTGCTCTCTTTCCCTTTCTCTCAGCTCAGCGTGTGTTGTACTTTGAAGTCACCGCTCTGACAAGTCAACCCTGATGTATTATTCAAGAAGACTGTCGCACAGTATCCCTCTTCTCTCTTCTTCACAGTTATTCTCTGGCTGTCTTTCTATTTCTCTATTTGTCCTTTGTTCTCAAACATAATATATGAATGTATGAACTTAGATAATGTTCCAGGCAGGAACTGAGCACTGCTATTGTGCTGTTCACAGGAAGAATGGGGCCCGATTGCGCACGGGTGTCTGTGTTTGGTAAATATTACGTTGTGAAACTATCATCTCAAGAATAAATGTGTGTGCGTGATATGGATAGCGTGTGCGTTAAAGTCAATGCTGTCAGTTTTCATGAGCATACTGCGGTCAGAGTGTATTAGTCAGGCAGTAGTGTTTTAAGACTCTATGAGTGTGTCCGTGAGTGTTGGTATCATTCAACGTGTGTGCGCACAACTGTGGCTCCGTGGCACAGGGTCTCATTCTCACTGCAATGATTGTTCTGGCATGTCTCCTTAAAGCAGACAGATATGTCATAACTGAACATTTCAGAGAGGAAGAGTGGGTGAATTCAACAGGCCTGACAACATGAATCAATATCACTCTTAGTCTGAGGCTCAGAAGACACGCCCATGGAATGCCCACAGTCGGTTCACTTACCATCTGATGCATAATATGCAAAAAACTCAATCTCTGTTCTCAATCTTGCAAACTTAATCTAAATAGCTGACTGAACACAACTTCCGAGAGTATTGGCGCACTGGGATTTATCTGTCTGACTAGAAACAAGATACTGGGTGGATAGAACAAGTGCTTCTGTGGATGAAATTATTATTGGAATTGTCAACGTTTGTCAGGTAAGTGACATCAAATATTTAAAGGGATAGTTCACCCAAAAAAGTCCATTATTTACTCACCCTCAAGCCATCCTAGGCGTATATGACTTCCTTCTTTCAGAAGAATCCAGTCGGAGTAATATAAAAAAATGTCTTTGATGTTCCAAACTGTTTAATGGCAGTCAGCGGGTGTTGCAGTTCATCAGTCCAAAAGAAGTGAAATAAAGCGCATACATCCATAATAAAAAAGTGCCTCACATGGCTCCAGGGGTGAACAAAGGCCTCCTGTAGCGAATCGATGCGTTTTTGTAAGAAAAATATCCATATTCAAAACGTAATAATCACTTTAATCTAGGTTGCGCCAACAGTTGTACACAGAAGCAGCTCCGGGAGGATGACATATGAGGTTGGCGTTGCACATCGGTGAGTCTCGTGAAAACTAACATTTGCTTACAGGAGCAAAGGAAGCAAAGTTTCCTTACTTTAGCAAAGGAAAACCAGTCTCCTCTTGGCTTATATCGAAATCCTCCGACATTCTTCTTTACAAATCCTCATTTTGTACTTCTAATTTGGGTGAACTAACCCTTTAAAATATATTCAGGTCAGAGCGAATGCCTCTTGTTACTCCCTTCAAAATATACCAAAAAGTATTAGCTAAAATATATTCAAATAATTTTTTGAGGCACTTATTATCATGTTAACTAGGTAACCACGAGCCAAACTTTGAATTCCACTTTGTCTGTGAAATAATCAGTATTCATTACTAATCAAAGGGTAGAAATTCTCATCATAGAGTCTATATACATTTGCCACTGTTTTTCTTAAGTCAAAACTTGATTTTCCAGTGAAACGACAAACTTCTCTCTGGTGACGTATACCAGACTACCAGATACCAGAAAAAAATCATTTAGTCCACTTAAACACGACCCAACCAAAATTGACTTGAATGAGTTTTCATTCATTTTTGAGTAAAACAGCCAAATATCAAAATCCAGTCAACAACTGATGGATAAAATAAAGTCTACATACGTTTTCAATAACCCATATGGAATTACGGAGGAAACGGATGAAACTATAATACATCATAATACAGAAGAAAAGATCTATCGTTACTTCCATTTCATTGGAATCATTTTTTCCATATGTGTCCTCTTCTCTTGTCTCTGCTCCACTTCTTTCCTTTCCTCTAATTTGAGTTTTTCCTCTCCTTTCTTATCCTCCTCTCTTCTTCTTTGAGTTTTTAAGTATTTTTCTCTCGTTTCTACCCTTCTCTACTGTTTCAACTAATTTTCTCTCCTCTCAGTCTGGTTTCTTATCTGACATGTCTCTTTTCTCTTTGGCGTGATGGCGTCTCCCTGTTGCCAGATGTCCACTCTGTCCCAGAACAGCCAGGACACCACACGTGTGCCAGCCAGCCGGCAACATCGAGACAGAGACACCGTGTATGTGTGAAAGAGAGGAACAAAGACTCAGCAGATGGAGAGACAAACATGAGAAGTGGAAAGATACCAATAACACAAACAGATGATCTGACAGTGGAAAGAACAACGTTCAAGATGAGAAAACGCACAGGTGACAGAACTGTGATGAACAAACAACATAAGACGCTCCACCCACTCACATACACCCCCCACCCCACGCACACACACACACACACACACACAATGATACTTGAGTTGATAAGAAGCAATGATATCTGGACTGAGATGAGGTGGAGGAGTTCAGGGGTCAAGGGTCGGGGAGGTGGCGGGTTATAACCCTAAACGTCTGAGATTGAAAAGTAGACAGGCACCTCTTACGTTTATGCGCGCTTGGTACTCGGCGCTACCGGCCGAGTTGCGTGCGGCGCAGCGGTACACGCCCCCGTCCCGGATCTGGGGGTTTGTGACGTTGACGTGCGAGACAGTGGAGCCGTCGGAGAGCGTGTACTGGCTGGCCCGGTGCGCCGAGTCCCGCGCTACCGGCTCGTCGTCCAGCGTCCAGGTGATAGTGGGGGGTGGAGCGCCTTTGGCCGCGCACATGAGAGAGAAGGGCTCGCCAGGGGCTACTACGCGCTCACTGAAAGACGAGACGATCCGTGGGGTGCCGTCTGACAGGAAAAAGAGAGAGCAATACAGATAGAAGACTTCAGAATCTTTGAAAGGTACACTGCTGAAATGTTTATTTCATATGAACAGCTCAATTTTTCAAGAGGAGTTCAAAAGAGGTCAGTTTTATGTCACTAATTTTGTATTGCCTCTGAATTGCATGAATGACACTGTGTCCTAACCAGTAAATGTGTTTAAATTTAATTAAATAAAACCTTGAATATTTTGTCTCAATTTAATTGCATGCAATAAATTTAAACTGTAAAATCGTAAAATGCGAGTTTACTTAATTCAGAAGTATACAAACTGGGGACACCTGTAAGAGGGTTCGTGAATAATTTCAGCTGAAAAACATTTTTACATTATATTTTTGTGGCATATTTATCGAAATTATTACTGTTTGATTCTGTTTTCTAAAACAGAAAATCATTGTCACTAAATCATTAGATTGAGCACAATCATTTTAATCCATTAGCCCTCATTTTTAAAAGTCATATATTTTTTAATAATTTTGAAAATTGCTTTGTTGCTGCAAATTGCATTCAGTATTAATACCATTAATCATTGTTCATTTCAGTTGCTTGGTTTCTTTTGGTTTATGTATATTAAATGCCAAATATGTTCTGCTGTTTCTTCGTGCTGTATTTCACATTCATTAAGGACAGCAAAATTACCTGTTACTGGGAAAAAAAAAATCTTGTCGCGCTTGTGTAGGGCACATTGTAACTTGCTTAAAAGTCATAGTAATCTAAATTTGGAACTTTTATGTCAAAAAAGAATTGTACACTGTAGAGTTAGAATCAGAACCACAACCTTCAGTGTTATCCTATTATCCACTTTTTCCACTCACCCTCAAGTAGTATGATGGAGAAGTCCTGTGCGGTCTGACCCTTGCGGGTGGCAAAGCACTGATATGCCCCTGAGTGTCTTTTTTGGGCTGCCGTGATGAAGAGAGTTTCATTGTGGGCTCCCTGGATGGAGAAGTGCTGGTCAGGCACGATGGGTTCTGTGTTGCGGAACCAGGAGACGGTGAAGTGGGGCGAGCCCTGAACGGCACAGGACAGAATCACTGTGCTGCTGATGCCTGTTTTCAGGTTCTTGGGGGATAATGTGACTCTCAGAGGTTCTGTGGAGAAAGAGAAAGACGGAGAGAGAGAAAGAGAGAGAGAGAGAGAGAGAGAGAGAGAAAGAGAGAGAGAGAGAGAAAGAGATTATTTGAGTCTGAGGGTAAAGTTTTGTCTAAAAAGGTAGAATTATGGTATCTTAGACAGACAGACAGACAGACAGACTAGATAGATAGATAGATAGAGAAAATGTCAGTAAGCAATAAGGCAGTGGGTGCTAGAGGCCTCGGTGTGTGTCTGGGCATGTATGCGTGTGCGTGCCCTCCTCCCCTCCTGTTCTGTCAGAATCTGTGAGCACACCGGTGTGATGTGCCTACTGGCTAAATGTCCAAAAGTCCACCCCACCTCCCCTTCCTCTATCCCCCTCTTCTTTTCACATTAAGGCTCCAGCCAATACCATCCCACTGGTCTAAGATCCCTCCCCATGCATGCTCAAAAACACACTCATACACACACTTCTGGTAGAACAGGGGTCAGACTGGAGAGGCCAGACTAATCTTCCTGTCCTCTCATATTACTTTCACTATAAGTCAGCAAGAAGGTGGCAGAGGCCTACCAGTGTGCCAACATCTCTTAAACCCAAATTTGCTTCTCACTTACTCACTCCCTGGTATACTCCATTTGATATTTCTCTCTCTCCCTATGACTCAGTTGCACAGGAGATATGGGGCAATAGATTAGTCCAGTGGCCTGGTGATGGACCATCTTGATCTGGACCCTCTCCTTTGGATGAAAGGGTATGGGTATTCCAGGACTTTGTAAGAGATAGACCAACCAGGCACTCAATAAATTTAAGTGACCTGTTTGGGGAGGACAAACTTCCTGCAGATGTTAGTTCCAACTCCAACACACCTGAGACAGCTAATCAAATTCCTTGGGTTAAGTTGAAAATTGCAAGTAGGTTCATTGGAAGTAAGGCCAAAACTAAACTGTCTACAGGAAGCTTGATCTCCAGGAGTAAAGATGAGGACACTTGCCTCAAGGTTTTGGTTTCTGCTTTGGGGAATAGATTATGTGGCCATTACTTTGAAATTGGACATGTTCCTGGGTCTTTTGTTAGTTCTGGAAGAACATAACAGTCAAACATAGTCATAATCCTACTTTTACTGTGAGGCTGAAGTCCACACCAACCACAGCTCTATCCCTATACCTGTACGATTGTTTAATAGGAATGATGTTGATCCAGGAATATGTCCTACTTAAAAGGTTGAGAAGATTCTGTCAAGTAGGACATGTTCCTGGACATTTTGTTGGTCCTGGAAGAACATTCCAAATACCGAACATAATTCTTACCTTAAATTTTAAGTTAAAAGAGCATACCGTGCTTGGATCTATGACAAGTTAAAAGGTGAAGGTAGCTTGTAACTTTTGAAAAGCTTGTCTTTTTCCCTTACCAACAGTGTAATGGTGACATCTTTCATAATTTACTTATGTCTTACCACCAGTCCCTCTTCTTGTAAACTCCCCTCTTTACCGTTTACCCTTTATTTCTTTTTTCTTTTCTCCTCACCGATGACATTAAGGTGTCCTGTGACCTCTTTGGAGCCAAAGCTGTTGGTGACTTCACAGATGTAGTTTCCAGAGTCTTCCAGACGGAGGTCGCTGATTGTGAGGCCGGTCAGTCGCCGTGTCCAGCGGGAGTCTGCAGGAAGTGGCCTCCCATCTTTCAACCAGCGGATGGTGGGGTTGGGGTAACCGGAGGCGATACAGGGCAACTCTATGCTTCGCCCCACTTGTAATTCTCCTGACTGGAAACTGTCCATCACAGAAGGCGGGGTTTCAGTGGGGTCTACGGACAGAGAGAAAGTTCTTATAGAAAGACCAAGCAATTGTAGCCAATTTATGTATAGTCATTAACATACATACGTCTTAAAGTTACACTAGCAAAACTGCCTGATTAATGGTCAGAGAAGAGGAAGAAAATGCTCATGTTAAACAAAATTATAGCTATTTTTTTCTACAAGAACCTTTGACTAACATCAGTAGACTTTAGGGAAAATATATATACAATTAAAATGTAGGACATAATCCCTTTAAATATGAATGACATGAATTAGGATCTTAATGTTATTTCTCAAAGAAGCGCATCCAAGAAAGTAACAAATCTAATTATGAAAATATGCTTAATGCATTAGGATTGACAAATATGACAAAGAAGTGTCAACTGCCCAGAAAACTGACATAAACCCACACACTCACCCAGCACAGACAGACGAGCTCCATTGCTCTGCCTGGTTTCTCCGCTGTATTTGTGCTTGGTGATGCAGCGGTAGGTAGAGAGGGCGTCCTCTTTCTGAACGTCAGATATGTAGAGGGCCCCATATGACGTCAGGAAAAACCTGTTACCTGAAGAGAGAGGAGAAGAGATGATCTAAACATATGCACATGGATTTCATTGGCCAACAAAAAGACGATTTTCAAAAGTCCATTTAGGACCAACTTCATATGCAACTCTTCAACCATAGATCAGTTATCCTATTCAGTTAGTCACATAATCCATCATTAGACTTTTACAAAAGTTATAACTGTAAAAAACAATTGTCCACTGAGTTACAAATCATCCAGAAATATATTTATAGTCACGGCATTCAAAAACGAACACGAGTACAGATATGAAAACATTTTTGAAGGATACAGCAAGTAATCCATTACAAAGTAAGAAAGAGAGAGCGTTTTAATATTTGATGTGTATGTTATTGTAACAGTATATTACTGTCACAGTCATTTCACATCAGTGAGGCCTGACTCTGATTTATCTGTACATTCATGAAGGCCGTATTTTACAATGCAGCACTCGCCCAGAAGCCAGAAGTAAGTGTTTCTCTTTCACTCTCAGTCCATCTTATTCAATTAAGTACATTTTAGCTGTGAATGTTTCTGACACAAAAAGACTGTGAAAGTTCATAAAAAAGATGTTTAATGTGTTGATTGTGTGTGTGTTTGTTTTCATGTTTAGAATTTGTATATACACTATCTGAATTTGAACGATGAGATAATTTTTTACATTGTTTCTCCTAGGGGGCAAAATGTCTTCTCAGGTTTGTATCCTGAGAAACATCAGAAACATATAAGATGAGGTTGATACTTAATTGAAACAACTGAGAAGTCTCATGAGCTATAAAAGAGCAACATTAAAGCAATAAAATGTTCCTCTGGGATGAATTAGGTGTGTGTGTGTGTATGTGTGTGTGTGTGTGTGTGTGTGTGTGTGTGTGTGTGAAAGAAGAGTTTGTGTGTGTTCTGCTAAACTGCACATCACTGGACACATTAACAATAGCAAAGTATGTCAGTGTGTGAGAGTCAGTCAGTCAGTCTCTGTGTGTGTGTGTGTGTGTATGTGTGTGTGTGTGTGTGTGTGTGTTTGTGTGTGTGTGTGTGTGTTTGTGTGTGTGTGTGTCCTAGTTTTCTAGGCAGGCAGGGCATGTGGATTGGGCCAACCGCACCATTATGAGACAACTAAATGAACTGGAAATGTAAAAACTCACAAAACACACAAGTCTGATGCAAACACAGATGTAAACACACTTTAAGAACAAACCTTCAGCTATAGGTTAACATCTGGAGTCATATCCACACTGTGACTCATTAAAAACGTGAAGATGTGTTTATATATTTATGCTGAGGCGTTATTATTTGACTAGTTGCCATGTGTCTTGTTTATCCATCTATATTAGGACACACTTGTGCATTCAAAACTCACTCAAAAAGATACAACGTTCCTATATAAAGCAGGAGTAGTCTGTGGGAAGAATGTGTGTGTGTGTGTGTGTGTGTGTGTGTGTGTGTGTGAAGGATGGTGATCGATGCGTTTTATGGCTCGAGAGCTTCATCCAATGCAGATTTATGAAAGCGGAGAGGACAGGCTTGACTCGGCAGCCCACACACACACTCCATCACTATAACAAGCAGCTTACTCTCACACACACACAGATAGTAGCTACAGACAAACAAAGACAATGGCTGGAAACAAAGATAAATTCAGCGTGCATCTGTGTGAATGTCATGGCCATGTGATAAGACAATGAAATGAAGTACATGCGTGCGGCATTGGCTGCATGTGTATGGTTGCATGATTATTTACATCACAAACATATATTGCTGAATGAATATCCGTACGACAGCTAAGCGCGAGCACAAGTGTGTGTGTATAGACGTAACACAGTGTCTGTGTGGGTATTGTTGTCATGCTGAATGCTAGGCCCATCAAACTGTAATTTAAGAGTCGGCCCTCGCGATTCAACCTGCATATTAAGCCTTACAGGATAATATGCACTTGGTGACTTTAACCCCCTACAACATCAGCGCAGCGCTGTCACAACATTTCACCCGGAGCGAGAGACCAGGGAGGGAGAGAGAGCGAGAGAAAGAGAGGTAGTCAGTGAGTAGTTTTGATTTAATCCCAGTAACTTGGATCTTTCTCATTGTGAAGACTGGTAAATTAAATATCAGTAACCAGGGACACAAGGTCTGTCTCTCTCTCAAATCTCAGATTTTCAGACAATAGCAACTCGAAATTCGGTTTTGTGTCATCAGGTTTGAGCATGAAATCACTTCATATTCCCACACTCCCATTTCTTCCACTCATATTCCTCTCTCTATCCATTATTTATTTATTTATTTGTTTGTTTGTTTCACAATTTGTCTGCTTCTTTTTTATTTTATATTTGACCTTATAAACTGAAATAAGGAGGAGGAACAGCATAGGGAACTGTTGCAAGCTATATTCATCCCACACTGTCCATATGAGCTAAATGCACTGCTAAGCCATGGTTCCAACTTCTGCATCTTAAAAGTCCTTTATTTGGCTATTTGGCTTTTGCTTATCAGAACAGAGCACATGCCTGTCTGTGTGTGACTGTACATAAGACATTTGACTTCACTGAATAAGTGACCCATTGGGTGTACAGATTTAAAAATGATGACTGATGGATTAAAGGAGAGGCAGACAGAGCTATGCACATATTAGTCCCACGTCTCCTTGCGATTAGTTCTGTTTGGGAGTGCAGATCAATTCTTGTCTAGTCTTCCTTCGCCTTGAGGTGTGTGTATGTGTGTGTGTGTGTGTGTGTGCATGAAGGATTAGAGGGGGCAGGGGCATGTAAGGTCTGTCTAAAACAAGGGCTTGAGTGTACCACACACATACAAGGTTCTGTGGTAGGGCTGGAGTGTGTAGCGTGGGCAGCCTGGGGCATCATGTCAGACCGATGGAAGAAAAAAAAATGTGGAATTGGATTTATGTGTGGAGCATGGCAACCTTCCAGTTACATCTTACTCTACACAGACTCCCAAAGGCCAGAGAAACACACTCAAATGCATAAAGGGAAAAGAGGTTTGTATACATGTTTGAGAATGTGTGTTTTGTTACGGGATGTCAGGAGGGCTGGCAAACTCTCTCGCTTTCTCAGCACAGGACTGTGTGAGTGCAGCTGGGAAAGATCTAGTCTAAAAATAAAACCCTACCGGAAGTAAAGCCGCCATTTTCCTGCCATCATTTTCAAGGTAAAAAGAAATAGAATAACAGAGGATATGAATAGTAATGCGCAATACACAATAGTGTGGAAAATAGAACAACAACAAAAAGGAAATCGTAACGCACGAATGCCAGGAGACTCTGAGGAAGGGGGCGGAGAACGACAGAACGACAACAGAAGGGAAAAGAGGAAGAAGACGCTCACGAGATGAAAGAAGTGAAATACCGAAATATCACAAATAAAAAAAAGAGAGAAAGAGACAGTTGGAAGGAGATTGTGTGATGACAGAACGATAGACACATGAAGACAAAAAGAGAGGGGTGTGGGCTGAAGCTAATGTTGAATTTGCTCTAGGAGCTCCCATGCAAATGATGGCGCCGCTGCAATGCTAATGAGGACCGGGTTTCAAACTGTTCGGCCCATTACTTATTAATGCTCTGCGTCTCTTCCCCCTCCCTCTTTCCCTCTCTCGCTCCACTTTTCCCTCTCTCTCTCGCTGTTGCTAGGGCCCCTGCACTCACGTGACGTGGGTTAGGGGGCGCGGCGGTGGCATGTGCAAAAAACGGAGAGAAAGAAAGAGGGAGGGATGATGGGAAGGCTGGCAAGGAGGGTGTAAACGTAGGGGATGCTAACGCTCAGTTGTTTGTTAAGCCACAAACGGGCTACCAGGGCACACACGGAGAGCCTGGCACATGGAGAGACAGGCCAGCTGGGGCTCTGATTGGCTGCGGGTGGGACTCAACGTCATTTCGATGCAGAATACGGTTAACGAAGGAGAGCTGACAAAAATCAAGATTAGAGCTAAGAGAGCGAGGGATCAAAGATAAAAACAATGTCACCAAGTGAAGGAAGACACTTGGTGATGGAACGGAGAAGGAGAGATGAAGCGAAAAATGGCTCTATTGTCGACTCTATTTTTTATATTTTATTTCACTGAAACTCAAATGAAAATTGAAATGCTCAAACACACACTGCACTGCTGGTTTTGTACGAAAGCCTCAAACGAATCTTCCTTGATGCAATATGGCGTATCCAGAGATGACTCTAGAATTCCCACTCACCTGGGCTTGTCTAACAACAAATCACCCTTTACACACATGAAGGGCCCTTATGCTTGATGTATAAGGTGTGACTCTTCGTGAAAAATGTCTAGATCAGTTACAAAATGAACTGGAAATAACATTTGACAGTTCTGGACCTCAACTGGTCAAATATTTTTAATGTCAAACACTTGCCTAATAGCTACTGTGTACAGTATGACTGCAGAGCACCCTTACACCATGTCAACATGTCCATTTTTGACATACTCTTGTGCTACTTCTGACAACAGTTCAGATTTGAAATTTTTGTTTTGACATTCAGTATAGATAGTCTCAAACTTTTGCAATGCAATAAGGGCTGCACCCAGTGTAGACAAGGTGTTAGTGGCCAACTATTGACCTTAGTCTACATGTCAGGAACTACTGTATATATTTTTGTTGAAAGATGGCACAAAATGAATTTTCTAATAAAAATGTCTGCCCTTAATTGTTTCTGTTCTAATCATTTCAGTTATGCAATAAGGCACTAGAGTTGTGCTACATTGTGACTGAAGAAGTTGCAGATGCTCCACTGTATTTCATGCCTAACAATGCCCTTTAGCTCAGACTATATTCACATATAGTGTGCTCTCTTGTAATTTACTGATACAGAGAGTTTGTAGGTATATTTCTTGTGCCTTTCCCTGCATCTACCTCTTCTCTCCACTTCCCTGCTGTCACTCTTTACTTCCCACCCACTCTTGTCCAACTTCAGCCTGTGTTCTCTAGTTGTGCTGTTCTCTAGCTCCCGCTGTTCTCCTCGTCTCCATTCTCCAACCTTCCAACTCACTTCTTGAGAACCCCAATCACATATGTGTGGGTGATCTCTATGGCCATGTTCACACAGTAACAGAACACGGTTGTTACTCCTATATTTGAGTCCTTAATACAATTGTATTCACACACATTTTGGTTATTTACCCATACATGTTCAAGACTCACAACCATATTTTTGTGACCAGACTGGACAACTAATTGTCTGTCATGTCTAGGGTTTGGAATCGAAAATCAATTCCAATTCCAGAATCGGATACTTAAGGTCAGGAATCAGATACTTGTTGTCAAATAAAAATTTCGATTCCGCCTATAGATTTCTATGCGCTTTTTTTTTTCTTCATCTGTGAGGACCGGACCTAGCGATCTGCCAGGACCTTGCTCGCTAATCTAAGCGCATCAAAGTTTGGCTACATTTGCGATCAGAAGCCAAAAAAGCTAAGTATAATATCTGTGATAGCTAAACATGTTGCAAGAGAGGTGTCACCACCAA